>NC_089770.1:33777514-33820014 GCF_040412425.1 Macrobrachium rosenbergii | reverse complement strand
TTAGGCTTACTGTACAGCCTGAGGTTAATCTTCTAGTAAAGGGCCTTGGGTGCCACGCCTCTGTCAATGATTTCCGTAGGCTACGGCATTCCTCCTTGTAATGCAGGCGATGACGATTGACGAATGACAAGGTTCTCTTCCGCCGTCGTCGTGGTCGGGTGGTATAAATTCGTCAATATTCTTTTTAATTGCAGTTTCGATGGTACTGCAATTAAAAGAAAATGGAACGAATACCGTTTCCTCATCCATATTCATAGAAGCGACGCTAAGTATATACTGCCATGAATCAACGGCCTCATGGGGCCAGGTGAGTCAACTTCATTCATACACAACAAAATGACTCATGCTACTTCATTCGTGAATATCGTCGCTTGATTATGGAGACTTCTCTCGTCTGGCGTCGTGTGCTTCTCCTGTCTGCGCGTTCAACTGATTCTGCTCACACGAAATTCGCTGTGTTTCAACGTATTTTCATTTTTCTAACACTTCTTTTCGTTCGATACACACTCTCTCTCTCTCTCTCTCTCTCTCTCTCTCTCTCTCTCTCTCTCTCTCATGCAAAGGAAGGGTATTGTATTTCTGCTCCCTGGTGCTTCTCCCTTTGCCGTGGTTGATGAGCCTGGTAGTTGGTTCACTGACATTGGGTTATGTCCTTTGGCGTCACAGGACAGTCGGGCAAGTCCTCTGGTGTGTTCCTTTAGGCCCTGACAGCTGCATTCCTTCTCTGACTGTCCAGCTTCTCGAACTTCTTCTTCGTGGAGACAGAAACTGCAATTTAGTTTTCTGTACAGCATATGATCAAGGCCACCGAAACTAGATCTATCTTCCGGTGGTCTCGGCATAATTCTGTATGAGCCGCGGCCCATGAAACCTTAACCAAGGCCTTTGGTGGCCTGTCCTATATCGTTGCCAGACGCACCATCCATGGCTAACTTTAACTTTAAGTAAAGTAAAAAAAAAAAAAAAAAACGACTGAGTAGGCTAGAGGGCTTCATTTTGGTATGTTTGATGATTGGAGGGTGGATGATCAACATACCAGTTTGTAGCCCTCCAACCTCGGTAGTTATTAAGATCTGAGGCTGGACAGAAAAAGTGCGGACGGACAGACAAAGCCATCCCAAGTCTGTCTACAGCTGTAATAATGAAAGTCATGGGACAGGGGCGTTGTAATGGATGTTCGATGGCTTTAGCGGAAGCTGGTCTCACACCAGCACGGGCTCTTACCCAAGGGTCATCAAATGAACTCAAAGCCTGTTGTGGACCTCTTGACACAGCTCGATTGGAAGAGACGAGAAAGAGAGTGAACACCTCAAGGCAGCTCCACTGAGAGAGAGAGAGAGAGAGAGAGAGAGAGAGAGAGAGAGAGAGAGAGAGAGAGAGAGAGAGAGAGAGGTTGCATTTCAGAGCAGAAAGAGAGGAGACCTGGAACGGGAAGACGGCTAAATACCGACCTCTTCCTTACAGCATCTGGAGGAGTCCTCGGCTTCAGAGGTGTCTGGGGACTTCCTTCAGGGCTGGCGGGAGTCACTTCGAAGAGGAGTGCTTCAGTGCTTGTCAAGGGAGGGTTAATTTCTGTTGTGAGTTTCCTTACATGTTATAATTCTGAGGTCTGTCAAGTGAGACCTAGCAAGCCTTCATAAGACTACAGGAGACGCTTCGTTGAATATCACTTGAATTTCAAAGGATGATGGAGAAGCCAGATCTCAGGATTCAAAAGGTCAATTAAATTCTGTGATTCTTTAATATTAAATTCTTGTGTATTAAAGAATAAATGAATTGAAAATAATTTAAGAGTTACTGGTCTCCTCTCTTGAAGCTTTCTGGTTTGCCCCCCTCTCTCTCTCTCTCTCTCTCTCTCTCTCTCTCTGCTACCGTGAAAGTCAACGAACTATATTGCAAATAATGAGGCATCAATTCAACAAATATTTTTGTCTCTCACTTTCTCTCTTAATGTCTATCTATCTATCTATACATACATACATACATACATATATATATATATACATATATATATATATATATATATATATATATATATATATATATATATATATATATATATATATATATATATATACATATATATATATATATATATATATATATATATATATATATATATATATATATATATATATATATATATGTCCCAGTGATTCAGAAAGTGGACTGACATCATGGGCAATAACTTTCCAAACTTTCCAAATTTACAAAAGGTGGAAATAAGGAAACGTCTAGCAGACCTTGAAGCAGCTTTAACTGTCACCCAGTAAAGCAGAGCACTGATGGAGAGCAGTTGCTGAAACAACCCAAGACGCGGATGGCTGCTGTCTGTTGGCCGAAGAACTTGAAGCTCCAGAAACTTTTCTTTCCTACAATGTCATTAAGCCTCAAGCTCTGTTCGAATACCTGGTAGTAAACAATCGATTTACAGCATTTCCTAATTAATGTTTTTATTGCTTTGAGGATTTACCTACAATGTCTGTAACAGTCGCACTGGGTGAAAGAAGTTTTTCAAATCTAAAACTAATCAAAACATACTTAAGGTCAACAGTTTCACAAGAGAGACTAAACAATTTGGCTATGCTATCTATAGAAAATGACATTGCTAAAACCATTGACTTTGAAGTTATTTTGAAAGACTTTGCAAATAAAAAAGGCATAAAAGTCTTTCTCTAAAAGACCTGTGTATAAACAGCATGTTTGTAATTGCCTTAGCTTGCATTAAAAAATTAAACTTTCATATTGTCTTCCAGTATTTAGTCAGTGTTTGTTTTGGCGCATTGCAGCTAAAACATTTATGTTTGTATTGCAACAAGTTGTGTTTATTAACGAAACACTCTCAAGTTTCATATGTTTTGGTAAAGGTTTTTTTTTTTGTCATAGAGCAGGGAGTAATAAAATAATGCTTTTGCGTTGGAAGTTATCCCATATTTGAAAACGACGCAAAGGTATTTACTCTGTGAATGAAGAACAAAACGTGTTCATGAGGAAACAAAAGGTGTTCTGAAAAGAGTGTGTGTGTCATTTACAAACAGCTAGATCACGTCTAGTTCAATAAGCGCAACAAACTTCGACACACATCCATGTTTTTGCCTAAACATTTTGAAATTTTTTGTGAAAAATAGTGTTTGTAATAGAAAACAAAAATGGGCTTTCAAAGTATAAAAAACGAAACGCATTTTTCGTGTTATTGCAAAAACATCCCCTTTTTTTCACTGCATGACCCCTGTGCTTTGACCGCTTGTTTCAGTTGCATCAATGCGCTCATTACTCACACATCGGGTATGCAACTGCTCTAACTACTGTAACAAATATAATCGCCATTCATTTGACACTGAATAGAGCAACGTCAGAGTAAAGACGAGTATTTTCAGTTCCATTTTATCCAGGTACAAAGTTTTGTCACAGAGACAGAGAATTTGATCAGGACTACTGACAAACACGGTTTTCTGATAATGGTGCGGCGACTTCTGAAAGGCCTGTAGGCAGAGGCGCCTCCTCCTGCCGGGAAAGGTTGAGAACCAGTGTCCCTGGATGAAAGTCATGACGCTGAAGGAGTCGACTGCAAGCACATGCGGCGCAGCGAGGAACAAGAGTGAAGTTTGTGGGTGAATCTCTTTCCCAGTCACTGCATTGTGGCTTCAGCTCTTGGTGTAAACTGCCCTAGGCTCCACCTTTTTATTTTTCTTCCTTTTCATTTCAGAACGTTTCAGTTTTAAAAGGTTTTTGTATTACCCTCTCCATTTCTCACTCCCTAAACCAGGCCACATGTGTGGTTTTTGGTTCCAAACTTCTGACTTTTATTATTTGTAGCTACTAGGGAAGACGATGAGGGTTAAACATGAATACTGATTAGAAGGAGGAAAAAAGAAGTAAGTTAGCTTGAAAAATTCTTCGTCCTCCAAAGGAAGTGAAACAGATACTGTCAGTCATTTGAATTATTCCGCGCCAAGGAAAATCGTAACATAATGTCTGGCTGCAAACAGACGTAACCGAAAAGGTTAATTCAGCATATAACCAACGCGCGTAGATTTATAAATAGCTATATAATTCCTAGCAATAAAACGTTTATTGCTAGTATATATCAAATGCTACGTAGTTTTGCTGTATGTACATCGAAGATGGATATAAAGTAATTATTCCAGAACTGTTGATAATCTAGGAAAAGTCGAAATATATCTCAGAGACAGGGAGATGTCGTGTGTCTGCTGAATATTCTCAGAGCCCGAATCCTCTCTCTACTGCGGTGTTACACAGTGGATGCTTAGACAGAGATGATAAGAAAAAGTCAAGAATTTTCGCTTTCCATAGATTTTTTTACTGTATAATGCATATCGCACCAACGTATTTCACTGCGGTCTACGACGTATTTCTAACTGTAATAAAAAAATGACTTCCATTTCATATATTATCGTAATTATCTATGTTATTAAGGTACATTTTTATATGGGGCTTAAAGATGGTAAGTTGGTTCAAGTACCAATAATCACGTCACTGCATCTGCTTGTTCGCACTGACGTCATTATCCCCACGCGCTGAACTCTGTCCTGATCGTGAAAGTTTGCATAACCTAATTCCTTACAATGAACAGTTATTACGAATTGATTAAGAAAAATGACAATACTAAAACAAAGTTACATTTAAAGTCAGCTTTTATCTCAAGTTTCGATTTAAAGTATAGGAACTGTTGTCATTTTGATGAATATTTAAAAGGCCAAGAATGAATTTCAGTGTTACGTATTTTATGGCTCTGGTGAAATTCTATATCATATTAATTTCGGAGTACTGTATATCTACGCCCGCTCACCACAGCATACCTTGTCCTGTTATGCACAGTCATATGCAGTATATCTGTGAGACGCTGCTCTCAGGACGAGCTAAAGAGAAGTTGACTTCAGTGCAGCCCTCGGCTACTGTATTTGATATTGCAATGTTCTCATTTATGCATTTATTCGTTATCTTAATTGCATATTTCAATGAACTAGAAAAATAATATAATTCTCATCCTCAAGTAAGCATTCGGTCAACGAAAAACGTAAAATGACCCAAATAATTGTCCCTCCCTGGAAACGGTGCCGTCGAAATTGCCAACATACTACTAAGGGATTCACAGCCGATGAAACACGGTTTTTCGGCAACAACATTTTATCAAAGCATCGGGTAAAGGTGAAAATTGGCAAGTGTATATTTTATAAACTACCTACTTTTTGCAAGTATTATTTAGTACCAAAGTTCGATAGTTTTGATACATATAGAGTAAAATGAAGTCGCCGATGCCGGAACCGAGAAAATCACAGACAAGGATCTCAAAACAATTCGCGACGTAAATATAATGACGTCATGAGGCTTTGCCTATCCACCGGGTAGGCTGTGAATGGATATGCTTAGACAGTCTAGGCTTCAACAAATTCGATAATGGCCAAGGATATGGAATTGTTCCTGTGGTTGCAAGACTGCATTTGCGCTACGCTAGCCACTGAGTATACAAGTGAGAAGACACGTGGCAAGATTTACTGTAGCTTGAATACTCCGTGGGTGATCTTACTTCATCTCTTGCTGCAGCAATAGAAGGCTACAGTGACGAAACCTGAGGTCAAACAAAACAGATTGTCTTTTTGTCTTCCTGCCTTAAATAGATGCAGATCTAAAAAATGAGCTATAGACTGGTTTATTATGTGGATGAATTACATGCACTGAAATATTTGTAAAGTAGAAACAACATGAATATCAAGAAAATGGAAGAATTCCAAGGTAACAACATAGTCCCAACAACTGCTGTGGAAGTTGCGATGAAACCTCCACAAAATAGTAATATAATAACAATAGTAATCATAATAATAATAAAATTGCTGAGAATGATGAAGCAATCAAAGGAACAATGACAAATCCTGCTCGCCATCATTGATATCACGGAAGCCTAGGATGGGTACTATAGTAACAAGGCCAAGAGAGACAAGGTCTACCCAATTGGATGGAGTCGCCTCCCACCTGGGGTAACTAAGTAGGCGATGACGTATCTTAGAGGTACCTGCTCATTACGGCAATTCACCTGCTGACGCAATAAGGAGGTAGACAAAGCTCCGCCTACATGGGGGATTTTGGGGGAAGTGAGCAGACCTTCTCTTTCTCTTGGCCTTGGGTATTAATATCAATTAGTGAATATGTTATCGGCAAGTGGGCAGAGCCACAGTGAAGAGACGTTTTCCCCATATGAAAACGTCTCTTCACCGTGGGTGGAGCCTCATGACGTCATAGGTTAACGTGACTATTGTGTTCAAAACCCTCAACTGCGATTTTGATGGCTCTGGCATAGGAAACGCACTTTTACTCTGGTAACTACCAGAACTATTGAACTTAGGTACTAAATAATACTTGTAAAAATTAGGTAGGGTTATAAAATATACACTTGCCAACTTTCGCCTTTACCAGATGCTTTGATAAAAAGGTGTTGCTGAAAAACCGTGATTTATCGGCTCAGAATCCCTTAGTAGATTCTAAAAGAAGGAATCCGCCGTCAGTTTATCTCTTTCTGAGTAATTTAACCAGTTAAAAATAATGAATGATTAAAATTTGTCTCTTATGCTTTTAAATTGTCTTTAAAATCGTTGTGTACTACTCACTGATAATATGAAATCCAAAATTTTTTCTGGTATTGTTTACATTCCTTGGACACGTTGCAGTCAGAATTGCCAACTTGACAGGTTTAAGACGAAGAGAAACAAGTAAATGTACCATTTTATGTATTTAACATAACATGCTAAAGACGTTAAATAATTATACTTACTCTCTTGCACTTTTAATTAATCTTATAATCTTTGCATAAACTAAAAACCCAAAAGGAAGGGGAACTTACCTCCGCCCATCATCTTAACTCGGGAAGGGTGAGATCCCTTAGGAAGGGATCTCACGTTTTCTATCACTGACTCTACCCATTCTCTCATTCATACCTAAGATTTAGCTAGGTTCTCGAAAGAGACTCCCGAACTAAAACAATAGTCTATCCTATACAGTAGTTTTATTCAACAAGTCTGATGTAATGAATGGATAAATGGGATTAAGCGAAGTAACGGGTAATACAAGCCCTAACTTCAAACAGAGCAAAATTAAGCACTGGCTTTAACTAATCTAATTCTCCTCAAAGGAAAAAGTCAGAATTGTCCACAGTGCCTGAAGTCAACATGTCTGTCAAAGCTTCCCTTAACTCGTGACCTTGAAACGAGACATCTGCAGAACAGAAAGGAAATCACTTTGAAACATCAACGCTAGTGTATATATATATATATATATATATATATATATATATATATATATATATATATATATATATATATATACATACATATATATATATATATATATATATATATATATATATATATATATATATATATATATGTGTATGTATAATATGAAAGTTGGTGGGCCCCTTAAAATTTTTCTGGATCCGCTAGTGACTCCTTACCCAGACATCTGTACACAATTCTGTACTGTAAACAGAGAGAGAGAGAGAGAGAGAGAGAGAGAGAGATAAAAGATCTCAATGTTAGTGTGAGAAATTCTCCTCACAACAATTTTTTTTTCTGATGCTTTTGTGTATTTACTTGTTCCTATGCGACCTATCTCTTACTGTAGAGTTATTAGGATCATCTGTCTCATAAGAAAATATTGATTTGATTTTTCGTTGTGAATTGCCGTCTGTCAGGTCATCGACAGACAAGAATTATGTTACTGTATTCGTGTCTGTATTCATGTGGGATCCAAATATATTCGCATGCTTATGTATTTTGGAGAAATATTTACGTCTCTATTGCATGTCATAATAAGGGTGAGAGAACCACATCTAATTCGAGAATGACACTCTGACATCATTTTGCCTGATTTTTACTATGATTCTAGCATGAAGTCTAGAGTACTGTTTTAGTTATAATAATTCATTTTATATATGAAATAACTCTTAGTGAATGCATTGCACCAAGTATAGTAATAGTTGAAGGTGTTATCAGATCTTGTTTGAACCTCTCGCCAGAGGCCATTAACTCGAGGTCAAGAGTTCGGGAGAGGGAAAGGAAGGGTAGTTGTTCCCCGCCCTCTGATCGCAACCTCTATGGGCGTGTATGCGTATGTGCGTGCACTGTATGGGCGTGGCGTCGCCCAAGGTTGTATTGTCACACACCACCAGTTCATTTACTGCATTTAACCAATACGTTGAAATTGCGCAATATTATATTTGGAATTTATTTTTGATAACGAACTTGAGAATTATCTTAAAGGTTTTATGTTCATGTAAACTTTGTAAGTCTGTTCTGAGTTCGTGGTTATTGTATAATTTGCCTCTTTTTCTCCAATAAAACCCGAATGCGGACGGAGCGGACAGCTTCTTGACTCAACTTTTGAGTAGACGTGATATCTAGTGGCGCGTACTTCTCGTTGTGTCTCACAGCAACTCATGATCTGAGTTCATGGCTATAGGGACTGCTCAGTAAGTAAAAGTACTTAATTGTGGTATTGATCATTAATGATACTAGCGTGTTATCTTCGTTAGTAATTTAGAAACCGCAAAGGGAGCCTTGTGGTGTTGTTACGTAGGGCTTTTAGCGGTTTTTTGACCAAGTAACGTTAAGCGTACAGTCCACTTTGCCCGTACAATCAATTTTTTCACCACGGTTAGAGATGTTTACTTAAAATGATATTCGCGAGTATAAAAATGACTTTTAAAGGTTTTGTACTCAGGAAGGTATAAAGTATATATATATATATATATATATATATATATATATATATATATATATATATATATATATATATATATATATATATAATATTGACAACTCCTATAGCATAAATAGCATATAGTTATGGAGCGTTGAAATGTATGTCATAACCCTTGATGGAATGTGAGACAGTGTCAAGCATGTTTAAGATGTGATGAAACCTTTATGGGCAGATGATGAACACTTGTGTCAGCGCAGACCAGGCTGTTTGTAAACCGTAGTTCTCGCGATGAGCGAAAGGATTTGAGTCTTGGAAATCTAGGTGCCTCGCGTAGACCAAGTGTTGACCTACTGATCTGTATCGTGTCACGAGACTCCACGTCGCGAGGGAGTGGCAGGAGAATGTTCTAGAATTATGAGTGCGTGCGTAAGTCCACCCGAAAGGGGGTCATTGCTGGGGAAGAAATTGAGATCTCGAGTGCAGATGAGGGATTCGGGCAGTAACTAACTGGTGAATGTGCTGCTTTGAAATCGCTGGCTTTTGCCAGTAAAGGTGAACTTGTGATCTTTTAATTTTAAAATGCCCGATTGGACATTGAGTTAATTGTGTATTCAGTTGGTTTCATTGACATTTAATTACTGAATATTTTTTTCTTTATTGTCTTGCATATTTACCATTTTACATAACCTTTGGGATGTGTTTCATATGATTTTAGCAACATTTCTAATTCTCCCATTTATGCATTTATATGTCTTTGTGACATTTTAAAGGTGACCTTTTGTTTCTGATGGGATTTGTTAGTGGTCACGTGTTACTAATTAATTTCTGACATATAACTATGTTTCGGTCATGACAGACTTTGACATTAGTTTTGGGAAATGTGATTGATTGGTGTCAAAATGTATTTACCAGTCCGAGAGTTTGATTTTTCATTTACTTTTTGCCAGAAGTTTTAAGTCTTTGACCTTCTGTTTTTATCTTTCTTTAATTTTGCTTTTGTTTTGTCATGTTAAGCTTGGGAATAAAAAGTGTATTTTGGAAGAACATGAGTTTTTGTCTAGCCTTGATCTAATTCGAGCTATGACATGAAAGACGAGAGAGAGAGAGAGAGAGAGAGAGAGAGAGAGAGAGAGAGAGAGAGAGGAGAGAGAGAAAACTGACATTACCAGATGGACTTCGATGAGCAGGGATGACGGTGTTGACTTGAATTGAGATTTAGGTTGCTATGGAAGAAGTCAAAGGATAAAACTGTCCTGGACACACACACATACACAATGTTGACACACACACACACATATATAGTTATGGAGCGTTATATATATATATATATATATATATATATATATATATATATACATATATATAATATATATATATGAACCAGACTTTATCACACCCAGTGATTTTTATACAATCATTCTCAAGATGAGCAAATGTCTTGGAAATCTAAATACCTCTAGTAGACCAGAGTACCTATCTGACCTGTATCGTGTCACGAGACTCCATATAAGTGATAAATGGGAATTGTTCCCCACGATTCCAATTCATTTATCACTTATATAAATTCCCTTGGGGAATAAATTGCGATCTCAACAGATGAGATATTCAGGTTAGCGTGGCTTTCGATGTGCTGCCTATTGAGGGCGCTATGACTTTGCTAGTAAATATATATCTTTTCATTTATAATATATATATATATATATATTCATATATATATATATATATAATATATTTTTGTATTTATGTATGTATGTATGTATGTATGTATGTATGTATGTATGTATATCAACATCACTTCTCATCAACATTCAATGTCTTTTCAATATCCTATAATGACGCTTTTCTATCTTTTTTTTTGTTATTATTCATTTGTTTTTGGTTTCTGACTCATCAGCTTTCCTCTTGTAACTTTGACCATTTCAAATGGACAATTGGTGTCAAAATGTCTCTTGCTCAATGGAAAGTCTGATTGTTCTTTTCTATTTATTAAGGACGTCCCTGACCTCTCTCTTTCTCTCGCTCTGTCTGTCTGTCTGTAAAAAGTGTCTTTCTCTCTCTCTCTCTCTCTCTCTCTCTATCATATCTCTATCTGTCTCTCTGTCTCTGTCTCTGTCTCTCTCTCTCTCTCTCCCTCTCTTGCTACGCCTGTCCGTATCTCTCTCTCTCTCTCACTTCTTCCCTCTCTCTCTCTCTCTCTCTCTCCATTTCTTCCCCCTTCTCTCTCTCTCTCTCTCTCTCTCTCTCTCTCCATTTCTTCCCCCCTTCTCTCTCTCTCTCTCTCTCTCTCTCTCTCTCTCTCTCTCTCTCTCTCTTATACGCCTGTCCGTGTCTCTCTCTCTCTCTCTGTCCCCATCACTCTCTCTCTCTCTCTCTCTCTCTCTCTCCCCCACTCTGTCTCTATCTCTCTCTCTACTTTTTTTTTCTCCCCCCTCCCCTTTCTCTTCTCTCTCTCTCTCTCTCTCTCTCTCCTCTTCTCTCTCTCTGGTTGTCTGCACATATCTCTCTCTCTTGCTCAATACCCTTCTCTCTTTTCTATTTACCACGTCAATCTCTCTCTCTCAAAAGCTCTCTCTCTCTCTAAATCTCTGTATTTCTCTCTGCAATCAACTCTCTCCCTCTTTGCACATACCCTCTCTCTCTCTCTCTCTACCACGTCTTTCTCTCTCTCTCTCTCTCTCTTTCTACCACGCACTCCTATTTATCTGTCTCTCTCCCTTTCTCCCCTCTCTCTCTCTCTCTCTCTCTCTCTCTCTCTCTCTCTCTCTCTCTCTCTCTCTCTTTCTACCACGCGTCCCTATTTATCTGTCTCTCTCTCCCTTGCTGCGCCTGTCCGTACATCTCTCTCTCTCTCTCTCTCTCTCTCTCTCTCTCTCTCTCTCTCTCTCTCTCTCAGTCTCTTTTTCGTCTGTGTGTGTCTCTCTCAGCCACTTCCTCCCTCTCTGTGTGTGACGGAAGTATGGTTTAAACTTAGTAAGAGAGTGGTGAATGCTTTGCATTGGAATAATAAACAATTCCTCAGCTGTTTGTGACGGACTCAGAAGACCCTGGTTATAAGCACTTAATGTTTCTCGGAAGATTATAAAAATCGTCTAAAATATTTGTCAGAAAAATGTTTCTCTTTTTTTTGCAAGCAAAAGTTCTTAAAGCACCCACTAAATATTTTAAAATCTGTTACAGGAAAAAATAATATAATAATTTGATACAAGGTAAGCAGGGCAAGCGTTTTTAATTATAACACTAAGGCGAGAAACAGAAGAGAGAGAGAGAGAGAGAGAGAGAGAGAGAGAGAGAGAGAGAGAGAGAGAGATTCCCGCTAAATTCAGGGACAGCCTTATCGTGGCCAGTCTCCGATTAAAAAGATGAAGTGTCATAAGATATAAAACCGGTTTTGTGTGCTTTCGTACACATGTACAACTGTGTACGTGCGTTCTCCTGTGTGTACGTACGTGCTTGAGTTCTTGTGTGTGTGTGTGTGTGTGTGTATGTGTGACCAACCGCTGGGAGGGGTGTACGATAGCTCAGTAACTGACTGGCTCCGTAGCAGCCGTCGGGTGAGGCCGTGTTATCTGCACCTTTGACGAACAGAGATCATTAGTGACGTGGTTGTGTTTACCTCACTCGGTAAGCCATTTGTTCAGTTTCATTCGTGTTATTTCTCATTGTTCTCGTCTTTCTCTCGTCCATTTCAGAATTTTCCTGATTTGGAGAAAAGTTAACTCTCTCTCTCTCTCTCTCTCTCTCTCTCTCTCTCTCTCTCTCTCTCTCTCTATATATATATATATATATATATATATATATATATATATATATAATTATATATAATATATGCTATACTGCTAAGAGAAAAAAAGTATTTGACGCAGAAGGAGGAGAATTTCCTCTGCAGACACGGTATCAAGAACGCTCAATGCAAAACACTCCCATTAAAACCAAATGAAACCAGACGTGTCAAGTGTCTAATAGCACTTGCGTGGTGACGAAAAGGACATGGACAGAGCACATTCAGCGGGGTCTGTCTCTCGTCTGTCTCCCAGAGGCAGACGTCTGGAGACAGGAGGGGAAGTTCGAAAGGTAAAAAGGTTAAGAAGCAAAAGACGTTGACCAAAATCACTTATCCGTCAGGAACTTTGTCATTCCTCCATGTGTCATTGTCAGAAGAAGAAGAAGAAGAAGAAGAAGAAGAAGAAGAAGAAGAAGAAGAAGAAGAGGAGATAAAGAATCCTCGAAAGGAAAAAAACAAGTTGCAGAGTTTTATTCACAATAAGATATCTCACATTTTCAGTCAGCCATATTTTCTCTACTTTTTTCATGCTTCTAAGTTATTAGCATTAGTATTTGATCTCTTCTCACAATGTTTAATGTTACCAATGTTATTCTGAAATTCCTAAGTTCCACTTCTTTTATTTTCCACCTCTTTCCCTTCATCAGCATCTGTTTCTTCTCATGCTTTCACAGCTGTTTTTAAAAAGTTCTTTCATTTTTACTTTTTTTTACATTTCTGATTCTCTTTGTTCACTTCTTTTTATTCATTTAAAAAAGTTCTAAATATATAAAAAAGGTTTCAGTAAAAGAACAAGTGCTTAGATTGCATATATTGTTGAAATGGTACATAGAGAATAACAATTCCATTTTATGTTAAACATATCCCATAATCATAATGTGTATAATAAAAGGTTATATTTATCCCTACGAAATAGCTTTGCAAAGCTCAAGAATAAAATTCTTGGAGGTTCATACAGAACAGCATCAATGAAGTTCAACAGACTAAGTAAGCCAGGAAAACTTAAAACAGAATGTAACAGAATGAATATTATAACATATATGTATCTAACAATATCATAGTTCTCATCCTCAGCAAAACAATGTCATTAACTGAGAGGATCGAGAGTTAGGAAGGAATAAAGTATCCTACAGACATTATTCACTATAAGGGAAATCACAAAGTCATTTTTCATCAACCTAAGGAGGGTTCAGGATTCTGCATCACATTCAGAATCAACCGAATGTTGACTTCTGTTAATTAGAAGACAGCCTGGCAGAGACCCCAGCCCTTATATGAACAATCATATCGACTCACTTTGTACGAAGAAGAACCAGAATCCCATCCAATGTGGCTACAAGGCTTCGAAGTGTCTCTTTGTTTACCTGGCACCCAAAGCTCTTCTTCTACAGGGACTCCACTCTCCTGCCATTTCCCTTCATACACCCCAATCCATTGGCCTTTGAAATTATAGAATTAAAGAAAAATTATCAAAGCAAAGAAAACTTAGTCAGTGCATCAAAACATTACGGACAATTACGGTAAATAGGTTGGAAATATAAGCTTTATCATTATTTCTGGAATATCTTGTGAAAATATTTCTTAGATGATTGCTGACTGATAACACTCTTGAATTGTTACCTCTCTCTCTCTCTCTCTCTCTCTCTCTCTCTCTCTCTCTTTTCTGTTGATAAGTATTATTTTTAGATTTATGTCAGGAAGTAACTTACCTTGAATTGGAAAAGCCCAGTCAGCTTGCTGCAAAGCCCTACGTCAAATTCCTGGAGGAGACGCCACCCTGCCTGCTGGCAGGTGGCGTTTACCTGCTGCCAGGTACCCCTTCCTTCAAACTTTATGCATCCCAGACCCTCGATGACCTTGGCCGGGCTTTTTGCACGAGAACTCTGGAAGGAAGATGAGGTTCCAGTAAAGAGGAGGGTTACATAAGAGTCAAAATGACCCCGAATGACATTAGCGCTGAGCTTTCATGAGCTGAATTATGAAAGATAAGGAAGTAGGTGATGTTATAACAAAGTAAACTGAAACAATTTAGCTCTTTTCTGCTGACTTTGTTCACAGATTTTTACCCTGTTGGGAAAGACTAAAAAGACAAGGGTTCATCTTCCCTTACCACAGGTTCGTCCATCTCCCTCGAAAGGCGGGTTGCAGAGCACCTGTAACTCCCAATGGAGTTCCTGCATGTTGCATGGGGCTGCACTCAGCCATCCCTTGGGCGCACTCGTCGATGTCTGTTCGGGAGTAAATGAATAGTTTTGAGAAAAGAGGCATTGCAGAATGGTCTTGTTTGTTCTGAGATAGGGCAAGTAAAGTCATTTCAGGAGACAAAGAGGGCTTGTAATTTTTTTAAACCCTGCATAGGGACATGGAATTAAGAGTATGCTGGATAAAAACAATTAAATCTTTAAATTTGCATGACAGATAATTACGAAATCATAACCGTCATAATATTAGATAAGATTTCTATATTACGGAAGGACAAATGTTCTTTGAAACAGGAAAGGCAGATGGAACAGTGACTTGGATTCTACCTATTTGATCCTATTATAGAAAGAGTTTCCATTTCCTACTGAAAGGTCATCAGATGGACAAGGGTTAACTATGAAAGGGGAAAGATCCATAATAAGATCTGATACAAGATCTATGGCTACATCACCCAAAGTGTCCTATTGTTTCTCTGATTATGAAGGATTGAGTAAGTACTCTGAAAACTGCACAATGAGGAAGTTCGGTTTACCAGCGACTGTTGACGTCGAGTCAATCAGAAACCGCCTCACAAAACCTAGACATTATTCACACCTTGCATATTAGTATTTGTTTTCTCAAAATGATGTCCAGATTCCTTGTGAAATAGATAAACGGATTCAAAATGTTCCTCTACGACTTTGTTATGTAAGCTTTTGCCCTTTTGTCCTTAGCATTTATACTGATTGCGGGATGTCAGCCAGAATAAGTTCCCGGATTTCCCTATGGGCGCATTCATTCTACAGCAAGCAGCCTAGACCTGCAACCTAGCAGCCCCTGACTGCTACAGTGACAAAGGGAAATGGGATTAGAGTGACTCTTTACTTGTGGAAAAGATGCATAAAAAGGGACAGTGAGGAAAGAAAGGCAATATGAGCAAAATGATAATTTCTTCTAGTGGTAAACAATGGGTTGATGCAAAGTGTGGAAGAACGGATGAAGAAGGAAAAAAAGTGATGAGTCTAAATTCTCTCTCACCTTCACAGCGCTCACCATTCCGTACAAAACCGTCGCTGCAATGGCTTCCCTCTGAGCACTTATCTGAGGGAAAAGTTATATTGGAGTTACAAAGTAGTCATTCCACACATTCCTGAAGACAAAACTCACATAGAAAGATGAGTAAATGAAGCACCATCATGACTGATAATGAATCGGGATAGAAACATTTCAGTGTCATTCAATTTGGGTATCTAAGAATATGTGCTGACATGTAAGAATTGTATTTTCCTTTTTTAGAGCATAAGTTTTACCGAACTGTTCCTCCAGTCTCTAACAAAGAGATGACCCCAGATATTTCCTGGTGAAGGAAAGATTTCAGTTCTTGTTCTCCCGGAAGGAAAGATAATCCCGCGTCACTCTTATGCACTTTAAATCCTATTCAGATTTTTGCATGTAATATGTTCAAGTAATATCAAAGTCCTGTATTGTAGTGCTAAATCAGCAATTTAATATAAAACTTGGTGACATTTATTTTTCACTCCTGGCATAGGGATATATTACAAAAACAGTAGATCATAGATTAAGAATTGTGTAAAATCCCTTTCAGATAAAAACGTACCCGCTGATGATATGTTTTTCAAGAATTCCAAGTCCTTCCTTCCAAGGACCTCTGAAACACATAGGATGTACTCAAGATGAAGAGTTTATGTGTGTGTGTGTGTGTGTGTGTGTGTGTGTGTGTACTCCTCACAATTTTCGTTGATAATTGCGTTATTAGTAAGAAACTACAGTATAATATACATGGTAATATCTGAGAATATACATCACAAAACTGGTAAACATTTTCTTGCCATAATATTGATGAATACACTTATGTTTGCCATGCACAATTATTCCCAGGGAGTTATTACACTCCCATGCAAGAAGGAGAATATCACTACAATTTATTTTCTCAAGGATTTTCAAGTCCTTTCACATAGATTCAATACCTTAAACCTACCTGGAATTTTCTGCAAAAGTTCCTCATATCCTGAAAGGAGAGTAGGGAATAATTGGTAAACCTTTCAGTGAAGTCAGATGGGTGAAAATTAAAATACACTGTTACAGTTATCGCCAAAAGTTAGACCAGATACTTTGCATGGAAGGTAAGAAATACTTATCAAGGGTTACAAGAACTTGGAAGTAAATTTCTTCCTTACTTACCCCTCATCCTATCCAGTATCTCATCTTGCTTCTGCTGAAGGTTTTTCATTCCTGAAATGAAATTGGAAATGACTTGGTTTCATTTCGCTGATTTGATTTAAAGTAAGAAGTCATTATTCACGTAGACAACGCCTCAAATGTCATTCATCTGCGAGCCTAGATTCTGTACAAGAAATTTCTCCATATGCATGTGATCACAAGAGAAAAACGAGTTGATAAAATAACAATTAGAGATTTCTTAACCAATAAATAAACATATACACAGAAACATCAATGCATGTCATTAAAACGAAGGCAATCTTGCCTGTTGCTTGAAAGGATCAGTACAGATCCTTTGTAACTGATGACAATCTGCATCAACAAAACTAATGTGAATATCGTCCACAGTATGAGCACTTAGGACTCTGGTATAAGCTTGCATGTGACAATGTAGCACCTCATTGGAATGAGAATTGAGATGCCCTGTAAAGTAAATAGCATGTGCAGAGTCCTAGAGGAAACTTACAAAATTGTTAAAAGGAGAACCACCTGTGGTTAAGATGGGGTCATCAAATAGGATTTAGTTTTCCTGGAGCTCAATCCTTCTGATGAAACCACTATCATGTCCTTCCCTAGAGGCTGGAATATCTGCGATCACTCAATTCAGTTCATTGCTAGAATAATGGTGAGCTGAATCTTCAGCTGGTGACAATCAGAAGTGGACAATATAATACTAGGGCTGACCTGCTATGATTAGTATGAAAACCTCCAGAAATAACAAAAGCTGCTTTGGTGACAGTCTGCATGTGTCAAGCACATTTTCTCCTGGAGGTCATCAAATATAAATCCATCTGCTCTGGAGTAACGAAATACTTGAAATAATTAGTTGGAAGAGAATTTAGTGGAAATATGATATGGTGAATGTGATATTCCCTTGTTGAATTAAAAGCAAAAAATCCTATCTAATAGAAAATAAAAAAAACACATTCGATATAATCAACGATGAATACAAGGACAGTGGAACAAATGAGAGTTTATAGCAAGAAGAAGCTTTAAGGTTACCATAAAGTAGTTTGGAAAATTCAATTCCTGCAGTCAAGCGGGCCACATGGCAGAGCCAGTATACCGAGCAGGGCAAAACCAGGCTCCAAGCAGGATTACCCCCTCCCACATCAACTGGGGCAGGAAGACAGTGATGATGGAAGAGCAGAGAGAATGAAGAAGATCAAGTCCATGGGAAAGGCGTTGTTTTTGCAATCAACCAGATAACACACTGTCTCTAATTTGCCTCCCTGACAAATCTGACAGAAAGAAATGGCACGAAAAGGAAGTAGACTTGAATGATTATTCCCTCAAACAAGAGAAGAAACAGGAAAAGACTTTGGAAGGCAACAGCAGAGAGGTGTTGATAAAATATACAGCTCAATGAAATAAATAAAACAATAATGTTAAAATGATCTCATTGAGGTGACTCCAGAATTAGTTAAAAAAACCCATATGATTTCTATTCCTGTAAAAATCAGATATTGTAAAATTGTTGACAGTGAATGGATCTCTACATTACCTTCCAATGTGTTCGCCTTAACTAGTCTTACTTCTGTAATGAGAACTTCTGTCCAGTCCTGACAGTGGGCGAAATGTACCCATGTCAGGATGGAGGAGAAAATAAAAATGGCAAGCTTCATGGCTCTCACTGGCTCTCCTTCGCAGTCCTAGGTCTTTATATACTCAGTCCTCAAGAGGATACATTAGTCAGACGCATGACTCATTCTACTGTCCAAGCACATTCTGTCTCTTTCCTCAGGCCACAGTTCAAGTGGGTGACTGATAGATAGGGTGGGGGCCGGGCAGGGCGGGGTGGGGGGAGGAATATGTGTCTCCGGTGCTGTCATCATGGCCTGATGATTAAGAAGAGGTTTGGAATTGACAACAAGAAAAGCAGAGATCACAAGGTCATGATAAGACTTTCCCAACTAAATTTTTCATGCCACTTGTTGGAAAACCGCTTTAAACAGTTGCTCCTCGATTTTGAGGGATAAATATAAATGAATAAAGATGGATTTTATCTTACAGAAATGGCAATACCTATGATAACAAGAAAAGCAGAGATAATAATGAAGATGATAAGGACATTTTTATATGATACATAACAAAGATTCACTTTCTTTCACATACCAAATTTTGAGATATTTTCCGATTGTGTGTCTGTGTGTGTGTGCAGATTTCTCACCCTTTCATTTGTTGAGAGAAGAAGAGAAGAGAGAGAAGAGAGAGAGAGAGAGAGAGAGAGAGAGAGAGAGAGAGAGAGAGAGAGAGAGATTCCCGTTCTTATGTTAATAAATGGAAGGTAATCGTTGCATGCCCTATTGTAACTGGGACCAACCAGGCAAACAGGTTCAGATGTAGTTGTTGATATTTGGCAGACAATCAACATCAGTCAAGATCTCATTTGATCAGTTTTATCTGTATCTAAGATGTAAAATCCCATCAAAACTTTAGGAGAAAGTTCTGGACAAAGAGAGAGAGAGAGAGAGAGAGAGAGAGAGTTCAGAGAGAGAGAGAGCAAGAATAATCAGTTTTCAAAATTGGATGCCTGTTTTCAAATTGGATGCCTAAAAACCTAATCCCAATAGCTGATTTGCGTTCCAGTTGACTGCAGTGCAATCATCTCTCTTCATGAACTTGAAGCTGCAATTCATAATAGAGCAATTGAAAATGAATCTCTTTCTTTTGTCATTCTTCTACACGTATTCGAAAAGAAGACCTGACATTTATTCCATAATTACTCTGTAGTTCAGTCAAAATATGTTTATACTCCTTCCAAATAATAATAATAATAATAATAATAATAATAATAATAATAATAATAATAATAATAATAATAATAATTATTATTATTATTATTATTATTATTATTATTACTGGAATGGAATTCCATCTGAATGATTGATTTACACTTGATTTAATATCTTGTAATTATTATTAATAAGAACCAGTTTGCTTATTTTGCATGTTGTGCATTGCATCAATCAATCAATCAGTTAGTGATGTTGCTGTGTCCAGCCCTCAAGAGAGGGAGGGAGTCAAACGGCCTCTGTCTGTCCGTCTTTATGTCTAAATGAAGCCCTGATTCTCCCCTGCAATCTGTCTACCCTTTCCTCTTCTTCCGCTTCTTCTTCTTCCATTTTTTTATACATATTTTCGTTACTTTCTCCATTGATGGCGTCGAGGAGGCTGCATCCACTTGCGCGTGTAATCAAAAGGAATAAAGTTTCGTACTGAACTCGACAGTCTCTTTGTGGTTATAAATGCAGATACTGTTTATTATTATTATTGTCTCTCTCTCTCTCTCTCTCTCTCTCTCTCTCTCTCTCTCTCTCTCTCTCTCTCTCCACCTCCTTCACAGTTTTAACAAAGCCAGACGGGGATAAGGAAAAGATCACGATTAATATATTAGGCGCAGAAGTGAGTTGTTGACGAACTAGAGAGAAACCAAGAGTACGCCTGAGGGAGCTCATGTGTCATTATGTGGAGTCATCACCAGATGGCTCGTCTTCTTCGCTCAGGATGAGACGAAGCGATAAACATTAGTCCTTGACTAATGTTTGGTTGTGCTGGCCTGCTTTTTGCTTCATGTTCACATGCGTGCAAACATGCATACATATATGCATAGTAGATACATACGCCACCATAGGTTTATGTGTGTGTACATACTCATACACTTACTGTATCTGTTGATTTGCTTTGACTCACACACTTCTGCAATAGCCAACCTTTGTGGAAACAATGAGGAATATCGAGAGAAAATCGCGAGGCCGAATCTCCAAGTTTTCTTCATTAATTAAAGCACAAACCAAGAGCGAAGAAGGAAAAGTCCCTCCGTCCCAGACGACGCTCAAGGATTTCAGTCTCACAAATTGTCTTTCAGGAATTGGTACATCTCTTGCTTTCTTGCCTCTGGTTATCCTCTTGTGCCTGTGCTTGCATTGTTTGTGTGTGTGAGTGAGTGCACGTGAGATTATTTGCATTAATGGATCACTCATATTCATGCATCAGATTTCTGTAAACAGATTTGACCTCAGTTATTTCCAAGAACCCTTGCTGAAGAAGGAGGCTGGGTAATACCCGTGACGTCAGTCTACTTTCTTAATCACTGGGGCACCAGAAGGCACATCAGTGCAGCTGCCTTGTTCTGGGTATTACCCATGATGTCAGTCTACTTTTTTAATCACTGGAAAACCAGAAGGCACGTCAGTGCAACTGCCTTGTTCATACATACATACACACATACACACACACACACACACACACACACACACACATATATATATATATATATATATATATATATATATATATATATATATATATATATATATATATTTATATATATATATACACAGATTACTGTATATAGATAGATAGATAGAAAAAGAAAGCAAGAGGCAAAAATATTTGTCCAATTGATGTATCCATTATTTACAGTATAATTCGTTGACTTGCATGAGAGAGAGAGAGAGAGAGAGAGAGAGAGAGAGAGAGAGAGAGAGAGAGAGAGAATTTTCAATTCATTTTTTCTTTAACACAAGAATTTAGTATTAAAGAATCACGTAATCTAATTGACCTTTTGAGTCCTGAGATCTGGCTTCTTCATGATCCTTTGAAATTCAAGTGATATTCAACGAAGGGTTTCTTGTAGTCTTATGAAGTCTTGCTAGGTCTCAATTGACAGACCTCAGAATTATATGTAAGGAAACTCAACTGAAATTCACCCTTCCTTGACAAGCACTGAAGCACTCCTCTTCGATGTGACCTCCGGAGGGGAATGAGAGTAGAAGTGACTTCTGCCAGCCCTGAAGAAGTCCCAGACACCTCTGAAGCCGAGGACTCCTCCAGATGCTGTAGGGAAGAGGTCAGTATTTAACCGTCTTCCCGTTCTAGGTCTCCTCTTTTTCTGCTCTGAAATGCAACTCTCTCTCTCTCTCTCTCTCTCTCTCTCTCTCTCTCTCTCTCTCTCTCTCTCTCTCTCTCTCTCTCTCTCTCTCTCTCTCTCTCTCTCTCTCAGTGGAGCTGCTCTGAGGTGTTCACTCTGTTCTCTCGTCTCTTCCACTCAAGCAGCAAGCTGGGTGACTAAGTGAAGAGGTCCACAACATGCTTAAAGTTCACTTGATGACCTTACCCATAGAAACTAAGAGAAACAACTGTGTTGACAAGGTTCTCTGCCAGGATTGCAATGGTTATTACACGGGGAGGGTGGTAGGGGACTGGATGTAAGATTAAGGGAACACAGAAGGGCCTATGATCTTCATGCACAGGGGAGCACTTTGGTAGCTCATAGTTTTAGCTTAGACCACAGAATTAACTGGGATGGCGCACGAACTGCTTTTAAAAGGAACGATACTCATGTCAGACGACTAGTTGAAGGTGCTGCTATAAACATGGGAATATCTTTGAAGATGACAAGACATTTACAAATGAAGACCCTTTTATTAACTTGTTTGTTGCCAAACACTACATAAAACATTTCAGTTTCAAAACTGGCGTTGACCGTGTGAACCCTGGTGCTCTGCTTCCTCCTCTCCTCTCTCCAGGTAGCCGACGTCCCTGTGGATGGTTCCGACTATGGCACCTATGCAGCGCAGGCAGGTGCAACATCGCACGTTCGATGATCAACGAGGCTGGCGCAACTGCCTGTTGAATCTGGAACAAACAACTAACAAGCACTCCGTGACGAAAACCAGCACTCCCATTTTTAAAGGCTATTCGTAAGAAAACTACCCTCTCATTTTACATTTTAACGTTAGCATTGACGAGGAACACCGTTCAAGTGTTCGAAAGTCCTCGATTATTTTACATAGTAATATATTTGCTTATAATTGTGGATTTTTATTACACAGAATGATTTTCACGAAATTTGTGAATCTCTTAGCAATAATGAGGTAATCAGATTCGAGAGTCAAGGTTATGAGGGATGAGACGCAGGTTTGGGACAGGTCAAAGAAGTGACCGCGGTGGTGCTTGCAGGTGGCAGACCAGGGAGAATTTTCCCTCGAATGGTTCTCAGGGAAATTGACTTGGGATTGTTTTAGCAATATTTGGAGAGTGTGAGGTCTCAGGGGGCTTTCCTTTACTTAGCGAGAAGGGGTTCTAACTTCCCCTCGAGTGAAGATTATCAAATTTAGCCAGGTGCTTTCAATTGCTTTGGGAACGTTCGCAAATCAACCTGGCAGTCATAGGGACTGAGGGAGTGGCGTGGGAAACGTCAGTTGGCTTCCCGTAATCATCTCGTAATTCTGTCTCTGTTACTTTATGTCTTAACGAATTATTAACACGGAAAAAGGAAAACAAACGGTCAAAAGACGTTTGTAAATATATATAAATATATATATATATATATATATATATATATATATATATATATATATATATATATATATATATATATCGCAAACTTATGTGGGGTTGATTAAGTGTTTGTCTTTTATAGAGTAATACATTGATCCTCTAACTAAATTATAAATAGGATGTATTGTTATCAAAGACTAGCATGATTTTATTGACAACACTATCTTACTATTGAAATTCCCAAAGGGAGCAGCTGTCTTTTGACCGAACAGTATAACAGAATAACAAAAACTGACTTGATCGTTCGCATAGGAAAGTACTTTCTCTATCAATTCAATTTTCCTCAGTACAATGTAAGTCACAAAAAACGCAACAAGGAAATATCTTCCTTTTGATATTGATAACAACAGATCATGATTCTCTTCCATTTATTCACCTTAGGTACTGGAGGCCTAATCAGCTGATAATAATCAATTTTAGGGATGATTTCTGAGATGCTTTTTCCAGTCGATATTGCTTGTATTAAATCATGTATGATTTCAAGGAGTTCACTTTCGTTTGTTTATAAGCGCACGAGGGAGCCGAATAATGCTGGAAATTTATTTTCAGGGCATCTGCCACTTCAAAGAGACATTCTATACCCTGTTTATGATTCGAAATTTTCAATTCAATTTGATTAGGCATTTCTTCATTGTATGGCTGCCAAGCACAGCCTCTCATCAAAGTATATTTAGAGTTTTATCATAAGATAATATAATTCCAGTCTATACAATTCAATAATTTCCTATTAGCAACTGAATTAACCAAAACCCAACTCAAACTTTTATGTCATTCATTTCTGCAATTTACTCTGTCCAGCATTTTCATTCAAACAAACCGACCTCAGACGGTTAGCTACTGATTGCATAATGAGGGAGAAATACTAAAGTCGCTAAGAAAAGTAATTGCACTTTGAAGTTGTTACAAAAAGTGCAAACAAGCACACGCATGAAATTGAAATAGGCTACAGATCGAAACGAACAACTGACTTCTGCCCGAAGGAAGGACCGATAACAATTCTGAAGATCCCCACGAGGGCTTCCAACACTGGCCGTGGAGCCAAGGCCTCTCTGCTTCGAACCGAGGAACCGTATGCATAAAATGCATGCAAAAGGAATTTGCAACATTTTGTCGGTGCAGAGAAACAAAAATCACTTCAATCAGTCTTCGGTCTTTCATTATATCCTGGGAGAATAAAAAAATGGCTTATGAGATGCGATAAAAAAAAAAATTTTACTTCATGCTTAAGGGCATACTGCCCTCTGAATAGCCGAGATACCTTCAAAATATCAAAATTAAGATTTATGCTATTTTACATTCTATAAGCATCTCACTTTAGCCTAACATATCTATTTAAACCGTCCACGGCCCGTAACCCCGCCCTTTGGTTTAAAAGGACAACATACGCAACCATTGAAAGAGACGCACGCAAGTACAGCCTTCTTAGTGTAGCAACACGGCTTATTTTTGCCTTTTCTCGACGATATTTTGTGTGATTATCTAGTGTTTTCTGGCATCTCTCTCTCTCTCTCTCTCTCTCTCTCTCTCTCTCTCTCCTCCAGCATTCACCAACACCAACGAGACGCTGGCGACGACAGCGGAGGGAAGGCGCTCATTGCTTGTTTAACAAAACCTCCGCAATGATTTGACCTTGTGCTGACACCCGAGCAGTGAGGCACAAAAAATGTCGTTAAAAGAGCAAAACAAAACAACGGAATTAGGGAGAGAGAGAGAGAGAGAGAGAGAGAGAGAAGAAGAAGAAAGAGAAAGAGATGCTGACGACATGAATCTGAACACATTATCAAGATTTGGTAGCAATAACCTGTAGTATTAGAATTATTGCAAGAATATTTGTCGTCTATAGAATCAATATACGTTAAAACTCTGTGTGCCAGAATAACACAGCATACTTTAACGTACATTGATTTTATAGACGACAAATATTCATGTAATAATTGTAGGCATGTTGTAGTGAAAATTCCAAGCCTTGTTCCGACATGGTACTGAAAACTTCAAAGCGCTATAACTCAAACAATACTTTTTGGATTCAAATATTTACAAAAATTCTGGAAATGACAGGAGCTTCTCGATACTGCTCATGTGAGTGCATATTGGATGCGCCCTTCTCGTGTAATTTCGCTTTTTTTTTTAATAATATAACGTGGATAACTATAGTGCTATAGGAATTTCATTAAGAAAATGCTATTTTCGTGACGTCAAGGCGACATACGTTTACGACTTATATATATCTTTATCTATTTGAGATTTTAGGAAAAACGAAATAACACGCTGTTTGTATGAGATATGAGTACCACATACAAAACGAGGTGAGTCTAGGGTAGCCTAAATAACAAGACCGCAATAAGTTTGTGACGTCACACGACCGCAGGACGGACGGACATTTCGCGTTCTTATGCTCACATAAAGTTGGCAATGGTATTATAATTGTACTCTGAAAGTATTAAGTTGAAATATTAAATATTTTTTTTTATAAACGAAAAAAAGTTTTACTTCATTCTTAAGTTACCAGCAAGGGGGAGTTAGGTTCTGATCTGTCAGTTCTGTTGAGAGCAGAGAGTTTATGCACTACCCAAACTCTGCGTGTCTTCAGTCATGCATGAGACCATGATAAGGAGTAAATGGCGTTTAAGAACAGATTTACAAATCTGAATAAAATATGCTCCATAATGATAACAATTTTATACATATACACATAAATGATAAAGTTTGTAATGCTTCTCAATACTGTACAGTAAAATGAACCGCAGGCCTTCGTATAAAAAAAAATCCTTTATATTGTTACTAAGTAGGAAAAGGCAGTTCTAATATCCAGATAAAAACGTATGTTTGCTTAAAGTGGAGTCATAATCCCATCTGAGTCAGCGAAACCATGTCATCAGTATACAGTCACCTGCCCCAAGTGATTGTCACGAATTACTGCATGACGAAAGTAACGCGGCGATATGGAGCTGTCAGTTATAGATGGATTCCTTCGAGGCACAGGCTGAAGACTTGGAGCCAATTACAAGAAGAACTAAGTCCATATTCGCTGATACGCTCGCACGCACACTCACTTGCAAATTACGAACTGATGTGCCATATTGATCAGCAGTCACGCTCGAGCTCTACCGCTCCCCGATCTCAAAAATGATTTTGTGAAGTGAAACATGTGGAAACTATACTGAACTATTACTATAATATATTTCAGTCTCAACATTCATATTAGCATTCATGTACACTGTGCACGCGCGCTTAAAGCACACATTATTGTAGAATAGCCCATAATACAGCTGCTTTTTCGATCAGCAATGTCTATGAATGTTGGGTAATTGGAAGGGTGACCAATGTCGAAGGTTATACGTCCTCGATAAAAAAAGTCCCCAAAAATGAACCAAGATGATAATATCTGGAAAAACGGTGATGTTAGCACCTGGAATTTATATAACCTTCTGTTTTCCCTTTATTTTATCTGTATGGCCATATATATATATATATATATATATATATATATATATATATATATATATATATATATATATATATATATATATATATATATATATATATATATATATATATATATATATATATATATATATAATATATATATATATATATATATATATATATATATATATATATATGTGTGTTTGTGTAAATATATATATATATATATATATATATATATATATATATATATATATATATATATATATATATATATATATATACATATATATATATATATATATATATATATATATATATATATATATATATATATATATATATATATGTATATATACATACATATACATACATACATATACACATATATAACTACAAATTCTGTAGATACATCACAATTTATAAAACGCAGTCTGCTTTTTTGTGAGCACGGTTTTCCCAGTTACAAAAAGAAATATGAGAGCATTTTGTGAATGCAGGGAATCCCAGCTGCCAACGACTATATCAGACTAATCAGTCGCGAGAGGAGCAAGGCTGACTACAGGCTCCCAACTGGCTACTCGAAGACATTAAATTGCTTAGTCTTTAATTTGGACAACATTTCTTTTGATGAAGAAGACCTAAATGGAATTTTGCATTATGTACCGAGACACAGGAATCGGTTTGGTTATTCTATTGTCTGTTTATAAGCATCACTGGATAAAAAAAAATGTTTTCTTACTTAAATAGTTGAAGATTTCTACATTTTTTCAAGGGAAGGAACGTTCAACGATATTTTATCTTTTATCGTTCCTCAAGAATTAATTTTAATTTTTCCGGATTTATTTGTTTCCCTGAAAGCAAAACGAAAATATTGATTTTGAAAATATAAACAAACCTAAACATATCTTTGGTTTTCAGGGCAGCAATATCTGAATACCAGTAAATAATCACTCAGAAAGAAAATAACAATGTCATTGACCACAGGTCTTCAACTGATGATCCTGTCTAACACTAAGCCAAAATGCCGCCCAGCACAAATGATTTCTCGTGTTTCAGGAGAAGAATTACTCTTCTGTTCTATTATTCTGGTAGCACTGAATGACCAGTTTCCATGAATGGGATGGTCAATCTCATTAATGCAAATAAGCATTAACAGATGAAAATGACACTCACAGTTAGATCACCCGTCATCGTAATGCTACTTATCGTTCCTTGGTCTGAAAACTATTATTTGACGGGATACGAAAATTTCGATATCCTACGGAAAACTCGCCTGAGAATTTCCTCCCCAATACGTGAACATAGTGATGATGATCATTTATCCTAAACTTGTGACAGCTGTTTTAATGGAAGGGACAAGTGTTAATAGGAAATATCCTACCATTCAGTAGATCAACTGACTTTTAGTGACAATCTTACTTTTTAAATGACAGAATTATCTGATTTATAACGAGAATATACCACTACTACTACTACTACTACTACTACTACTACTACTACTACTACTACTACTACTACAACTAATAAATAATAATAATAATAATAATAATAATAATAATAATAATGATAATAATAATAATAATAATAATGCTGTCAGCGTACCTCAGTGCTTAACCAAGCCCGGGTCTAATCTTTGCAAGGCCCCTGCTTCGATTTCGGCAATCGGCCGCCATTGGACCCACCTGTTGATGAATAGCGACATTTTTCTGAGACAAGGTCATGCCGAAAGGTCCAGGCAACACTGCTGTTTTCTCTCCCGGCTGATGTCCAGTCTCTATATTACACACGAATGGAAAGGAAATGAAAAATTGATTTAATGTTGGGGCAATAATTTGAGTTCTAAAGCATCTCTCCTACTATTGGCAAGACTGAATCTTTAATAAATTATATCTATATAATAATATTATATATATATATATATATATATATATATATATATATATATATATATATATATATATATATATATATATATATATATATATATATATATATATATATATATATATATATATATATATATATATATATATATATATATATATATATATATATATATATATATATATATATATATATATATATATATATATATATATATACATATATACAAGTAGCTCACCGAGATAACGGATTAAAGCGTCCAAGCCCAAGCCTATCCCTTTATAAAAAGAAACTCCAATATAGTGTTGTATATATACGTGAATGTGTATTTTTGCCATAAAGTACAGGTACATTTATACCACGTACCTCTTAAAAGTACCATAAAACGCTTATAGGTGCACATTTTAACAGTTCACTGCCTAATTTGATAGTTGAAACAAAAATATACCTTAAATTATCATACTAAAACAATCTAATGTCACTTCAGACAAAAATACACCCAAACCATCATCCCAAAAAACCTAAAGTCATATTAGATTACCCTCCTAAAGTTGGTATTCTTAAGTATATACACCCAAAAATTGCTTATAACAATGGTTTACTAATTTTAAAATATTAATATAAACAGCAAAATATCTATAAAATGTTTAATATAAATTAAATAAATCTTTAACACAAATTAAAAGTCTTACAGAAGTGTGACAACTAATTGAGGTAGTCCTCAGTGGTCTGGTTAAACTATTTTAATAATAATAATAATTCAGTTAGTCATCTTTTCTCATAGTATTGAAGTCGTTCCGTTTTCTTTTGTGTTATAAAGTATATTTATTTAAACAAACAAACGCCCGTAAAGGAAGATAAAGGCCTTATTATTAAACTGCTAAGCATCACCCCGGCATATCTCGGTCGGCCGCATCCAATATCACAAGATGTTACCTCTTTCAAGGATGGCGCGCCACTGAATATGCTTCGAAATGCCCTGCCCGTACCCGCTTATACAAAATTTAATTGTAGAAACGTCAGTTGGTAACACTGTGAGCTAAATTAGCGGTAAATGGCCTTTTTTTTTTTTTTTTTTGAGGGGAGAGAGAGTCTGACAAGAAGACAGTGATCAACACTCCCCGCTACGCTTCTGGCGTTCATTGGCAAACAAATGATCGCTTTTTGTTTGATCTCGTTTATCCCCAATAATGAGCGATCTAAAGCGGAAGAAAACTCTTTTGCCTGCACACAAATCACAACACACAACACATATTATATATATATATCCACTATATATATATATATATATATATATATATATATATATATATATATATATAATAAGATTTTCTTTGTTTGATCTCATTTATCCCCCTAGGCCATACGATAAACCTGAGCGATCTAAATCGGTGGGAACAGAAAAAATCTAACTCGCCGGATCGAACCCAGGTCTCTCAGGTGGAAAGCAAGGCGCGTTATCCACTAGCCGCAAGTCTAAAAGTTGGAACCTGAGCAACTGCAGAAGGGATTACCTGGGCAAGAAAACTCTTTTGCCTTCCGCACGTGATTGTGTGTTGAGATATTATATATATATATATATATATATATATATATAAACATACATACATACAGAGAGAGAGAGAGAGAGAGAGAGAGAGAAGGGAGAGGCGAAATTCAGAAAAATATCAAGTACCGGGGAATTAACGTTCCTACTAAGGCATTTTATCATTACACAAGACGATATATAATCGTTCTCTTTTCTTTTACAAAGTCCAAATTGTAAACTATTTCAGTACTGTATTCATATACAAAGTATCGTCCTTATGTTGTATATTTATGAATCCCTGTTAAAATGCATAAATAAATTTATGTAACAAAGCTTGTTTCATCTCATTTCCGAAGTGGCAGATGAAGTGACTGCTAAAATTTCTTGTTTTACTTAAAACAAAAGTAATAAAAATTATCAGCTCACCATCAAGGGCAAAAAAATTCCCCAGACAATTTCCTCCACCTCTCGTTAAATGCCGTAACTCCGACTTCCGCCTTTGCATGATAAAATTTTATGCCCATTGAAAAGGTCATTCAGCATCTTCACCATGATCGCGTTCGAAGCAGAGAATTGATGGTCTTCAAATGGAATGAAAGGACAGACATTTACGTTTCCTCTTGACTGACGAGAATGAGTCACATCCAGACATCAGGTCTGGAAAGGACGGAGAGCTGGAAGCGGTTGTCTGATGACACGGAAACACCTTTTTCGGGAAACTGCCCCATTCATTTGCATGTGATGATCCCTAAAAGGCCAATGAATCTCCTTAATTTTGTTAGATGTCGTAGTCAATTCTTCATTCACTGAGTATGTACAGATGAGCAGTTGCTAAAAGAATATGTTAGCACTTTGGATGGCAATGGGGCCGAGGCTGTTTGCATGAAATTGTTTTCCTTTCTGCCAAATATTCCGGAGTTCCGGGCTAAGCTTTTTTCAATGTTTTCACAAAACAGTGATATAAAGGTTTTATTTGGTTGGCCAGACCAATGAACTGCTAAAAGTAAGAGGAAATAAGACAGATGTGATGGGTATTGCGACACGGAACACGAAAAAAAGGAAAAATACGAAAAGAATAGACTTTCTTAACAAACACTGAGACGCCATATGCTGTCGGCAACAACCCTCCTCTGGCGTTGAATTTATAACATAGCCTTCGCTCTGGGACAGTGCTGTATCTCACTACACACTTCACAGAAAACATAAAAGACTCAATTTAAAACACTTCCTGAAACACCCGGCCGGGAGAGGAAGGCTTCCTGGTTATCAGAGTCAATGGAAATAAACTGAGACACAATACGTTGGAAAGAACAACATGTCTGTCGCTTGCAGACCATTTCTGCAGATGTTCTTCTCATCTTTATTTGGGGAAATGTGAAAATACAGCATCTGTCTCATCCTATGAATAGGTGATAATCACAGCAATAAAATTCTTAATACGACAGGATTCTTTATCTTCGTTGAACAGCATAAAAAGAACTAAATAAAAGATGACTTTCGATTGTATATTTAAGGTCTACTAGTCGAGAGCCTCTCTTCTTTTCAAAGAGGAACCTTATAACTCCTGAATACATCCTCTTAGCAAAACATTGATAACACTCAGAGGGAGTCGAAATCAAGAGAAGACTACTTCGTTACAAGGATACCCGGATCACAGGGTTCAGTGATTTATAATGCAAACAGATGGATTCTCCAAAGAGTTGCAACAAGTCAAGAGATTCATGGCTGGAGTAGCAAGGAAGATCTTATATTAGAACCCAAGAGGCAGCTGTCAATTGTCTAAGCATATGCAGTACAACACCTAAATTTCTTCATGAGGTATATTTGTTTTTTAAATAAACGTCACAATTACCATTCTCCAGAACATGATTTAGGCAACAGGTGTTGAGAAAGCGAATACATTTTGATGTCGATGCCATTCATGATTTCAGTTACAATCCCAAACAGTGTTCGCGACCCTTCGTGACAACAAGTTTACTTGCATTTAAAATCCATAATCAGCCTGCATAACACTATTTGGGCTACATAATATCTTGATAAAGTATGTTTACGTACTTCAGATGCGTAAGGGTGAAACACCTCCGTGGTTATAGAACCTGTTGTCCCTCTTCAGTTTTCAATCCATTAAGCAATGTCGCCATGCACGGCTTTGCTGCTGTCGTTAAACTTCGTTTCCCGCCTGTGTTATTCTAGTTTTGCTAATTGGTCTTCAGGGGACAGATCGTAAACCGATTACAAATATTATGACTGCATAAGACACACACACACACACACACATATATATATGTGTGTTTGTGTGTGTGTACAAAATCTACTGATTTATATAGAAATTCATGTTTGAGACATAACCAAAAATCTGCTACTTGTTTGCACGTATTTGTGATCAGAGAGTAACACACACACACACACACACACACACACACATTACATATATATATATATATATATATATATATATATATATATATATATATATACATATATATATATATATATATATATATATATATATATATATATATATATATATATATATATATATATATATATATATATATATATATATATATATATATATATATATATATATATATATATATACTATGTGTGTGTGTGTGTGTGTGTGTGTAAAAGTGAAGATACAGTTTTTTAAATCTTTGGACATATATTGCTCAAATAATGCGACATCTGGCAACATTAGAAAGGGGAGGAGCTTCAGTCTTAGTGTGTTGGTTTTTGCTTGACCTCCTGTAACTCTCAATCATATTCTACGATTCTGACATCATTGATACTTAAATGCAGTAGTAAGCTTTACAGTATTCGTTCAAGTTGTAATTTGCAGCGACAGTTCTGAGCAAAATAAACATTTTTCGACATAACCTACCAATTAACCTTACACAAATGAATTTATGACACCACAATGAACGGAATGCTTGCATAATCGGAAACGTGATCTTCCATAGTGAAATCAAGAGTTAAATTTGAGCAATGTCCAAGGAAAAAAGTGGGGAACAATAAAGGAACGAATGCAATGTTACGATGTGAGAGAGAGAGAGAGAGAGAGAGAGAGAGAGAGAGGAGAGAGAGAGAGAGAAAGAGAGAGAGAGAGAGAAAGAGAGTTTGTTGCTGTTGTGTAAGCCTAGGCCTCACCGTATATGTGTAGAGCTACTCATTTCATTATTTTTTTTCCTTTTAGAGATTGAGCGATACTATATTTGTATAGTATGTTTTAGCAATGGAGAGAGAGAGAGAGAGAGAGAGAAATGGTAACGTCAAGAAACATCCAGTTACTTGTGTTTTCCCACCGAAGCGCTCCAAACATCATAGAGAACTCTTTTTGCAGATTTAAATAGATTTGGTCAACTTACCATAGCTGTCGCAACATTTACCGCCATTAATTCCAGCTGACTTTTTAACACCGTAAAATACAAATATGAATGTGTAAAATTTAAAGAAATTATCATTATCTCTTATGATGATGCGATACTAAACCTGTCCATAACAGAAAACGAGTAAATATTGCCGTTCTGATAAACAGTACTACACCGAGATATCCACACACTATCTTTTAGATCTCTATGAACGAAGTCACCTGAGAAATTCTGATTACTTCGGACATGCATGGTGTTTTAAGTATCTGAACGTTTTTGTTTTTGCAGATTTAACATATATGATATAATTTGCATTGTATTTTCATATTCTAGAGTAAATTTACCGAGATTTTGTGTTTTCTGCAAAGAAAAAATTAAAATTCGATGAACGAAATCTAAAGAAAACTGTATCTTCACTTTTCTTGCCGAGTGTACATATATATAATATATATATATATATATATATATATATATATATATATATATATATATATATATATATATATATATATATATATATATACACACACACACACATAAGGGCCGGAGCTGAGGCTCGAAGTAGACATGACGAAGGAAGTAATAGGGGAAGGCATGATGACACTTTCAGGAGAAAATGCACAGCCATTATTCAAAAGAGTTTTCCTGCTTTGAGTCTGAAAATTATCCCGAAAAATCCCTTACCAACAGGGTCTCTGTTTAGAGACAAAGACTGACTCAGTCCTCTGCTTTCGTCCAGCGTCTTACACAAACACACTTGGCCGGGATGTGATCACGGGATATACGTGGGATGCACGAGGAGGCTGTTGAAGGTCCGCATAGATTCCCACCGGGAACAGGTAGCAGGTTATCTAATCCTGAACAATCAAATATACGTAATCATTAAAAATTATGTAAAACTTATATTGACAGCAAGGATTTTTCCATCTTAGGACAAGTGCAGAACAACAACGACTTAACCATCCTAGAATCCATAATTATCAAAAAGACTGTACCGTCGTTAAACACTCAGTCGTCTTCTGTAAAATTGTTTATAGCCTAGTTTGGGCAACTGGTTTTCCTCCTCTCTGTTTTGATTTATTTATATATATGTTATATATATATATATATATATATATATGTCTTGCTCTTTCTTCCTTATGGGTAGGTTGTTTTAAGATTTTAGTGAACTCCTTTTAATTATAATGGGTTTGTCTTAGAATGAGGTGTTCGTTTTAAATGTTTTAACTTCATAAAGAGCTGTTGCCATTGCATATCTCCATGAATTGTTTTGTTATTACTGTTCGCAAATTATATTCTATAGCCTTGAAAATGCGACTTGGAAATCGTCGCGAAACGTCGGCATTGAAAATAAACTGTTAAAGGATGAGGATGCCTTTCCCGATTACTCCCTTCGTGATGTGTGTGTGTATATATATATATATATATATATATATATATATATATATGAAAACTGGTCCCCATTAATTTTTTTTCTGGATGCGCAAGTGGTGTCCGCTTCTGCCATCCCAGAACGTGAAAATGTCTTCAACGTATCGCAACCAAATCCTTTTCTTGGGTTTGACAATAGTCTGTATTTCGGTTTCGAGGTTTCCAGTCTTTGTTAGATGACATATAAGAACCCTTTTGTACGTAAGTAAATGGAGGGCCAGTGTTCCTAAGGTAATTCTTTGAAGATGAGAAGTTATTAGTTACACAGAGCCTAATTAAACGGTCTTTGAAAATGGATGATTTATGACCAAGGCAATTACATATCTATAAGTCATACATAATGCATTTTCACGACGAAAACTTGTACTATTAAAATCATTATGAGATTTATAAAACTGACCTTCAGAATACGATGTCTCGAGACCTTACGAAATATATGGAGTTTTTTAATGCTGAGATTTCATATGTGCCCATAAATATCTAACATTGTGTGTTTTTATAATTGCAACATTACCAGAGACAATAGAAATGTGTTTTATTGGGATGGACATTCTGTTTAATATGTAATTACAAGGTGTATTGGGACACCAGTATCCTGCAAGAGAGAGTCGTTAGAGAGAACTGAGACCAGAGAGAGAGAGAGAGAGAGAGAGAGAGAGAGGACTCATTCGATAGATTATGGTTAAAAGGATTTCAGTTAGAAACAATACCAGCTATATGGATTATACCAGTTCCCAAAGGCTTTATACCGGTTTTCATAATGTTCTGACAAACATGACAAGATCATGTGCAATGCAGTCAGTAACTGTGGGGATTTTGCCATGAACCAGAATCAGCACCCCGACGCAAACCCCTCCTTCAAGTCTCACTGAAACAAACCACTTTTTTTGTTCGTAATAGCTTTAAACACCTTATCCTCACAAGTCCGACAACCTGTACATTTGTTCAATAAACTTTTTCAGTCAGAATCAAACTATTCGCATGTTTAAAAAAGTAAAAATAATCAAGACGGTCCACTTCCATCAGCCGTGCAATGACTAAAGATAACCTTTGCAGTAATATGAACTTTAAAGCTACTTTTCAGTAGCTAATGGTTTGATTTAAACAACCTGCTTTATGGTAACTAGATTTACAGCCACGACACAGCATTGAAGGACCTGTGCCACTTAATTTCCAAAAAAAAAAAAACTGTCTTATAAACGTAGATAAATTATCTTCATCACTCATGCTATTAAATATTTTACTCATAGCAAAGAAAGAATTTCTCATTTTTGAAAGAACTACCAAATCAAATCTTGGTTTCAGGTATCAAAATCATTATTTCACAAATAATATTGTGGAATAGTATAGAAAAATTATTTTCATTAAAAAAATTTTCTTTAAAATTATGTAACTCTGCCTAAACTTAGGTATTTAATTACTATTGGTGAAGGTAAGGACGATTATATTTATATATAGGCACCACTTAACAATTTATTGAAAAGATAACCACGTGAACCATCCAGTAAATAATTGCACAGTGAACCATCAATTAAATTGATCCCTTGCAAAGAGATTCTGTAATGCCAGGCTCCTTCCTCGCCTCAAGTTTACAACTTCTGCGTGATAAAAGCAGCAACACATGCCTCCTGCTAGTTCAGTGTCAAGGAGCCTCCCCTTCCTGTCTAGAAAATACGCCAGAAAAAAACATGTAACAACATTGCAATAAAGTTGACCATATTCAGTACATTATTAACTTTGATGAACTGAGGCTCTCACTTTAGATACAATTTCATTTTTCTTTTTTACACAAAAACATTTACAAAGTTTATGATTACAGCTAAGAGATAATTGCCAAATTAAGTGCTTACAAACAAGAGGCCAAATAGTTAAGGCTGCTAAGTAAATGCCCAGTAAAAATCTGATATTAGGCTTCTTTGTCACCAGTAACTTAGGACATCGCTGAAGTGCTCTATTAATCCTGCCTGCAAGCAGGTCCTTTGCTCATTCTCCCAGTTTTCGCTTCGGGAACGACGAATTTCTTCCTCTGACGACGACGCTTCGCAGTTTATGGGAAACTCCCTTCTACATAAGGAGAAGGAGTTGATTTTGTGTCCGTTGAACTAATATTGGAGTGTGCTGGTTTGGAAGATGGTCTCCGTGAAGACGATGGGACATTCTAGCGCGCTGCCAGGGCCGAATTTTATCACAGCTTTGTTTACTACTTTTATCAAATTTCAAATGTTTCGTGACTCCAGTTTACATTTTTAATTTTCCTAATCATAGTACTTCCTGGGTCTCTTTACTTAACGCATTGGCTTGTTTTAATAAGCTTAGTTGATCTTAGTTTCTTGAACTAAGCTTTTCCAACTGGATTTTAAAATTGTAGCTCAGACTTTCTTAAATTTTAAATGTATATATATTTTTTTTTCGGTCTACAAAAGATAAGATATGAATAACCTACGCTTAACACAATTCGTTTACAGTGAATATTTGTCTTTGAGGTTTTTATTTTAGCTTCTGATCAATATTCTGAAACACATCTTGGCTGTTAAGCGTTCTTCCGGTTTTTCACTCTGGAAGTAAAACTCGACTAGGCCAGGGGTCATTTATTTCTCTACTACAAACGTAATATTTTCCAGGGTCGAGAGATCTCCGATCGTCTATAGAGGTTAGTATTAAATTGATATTGTACTTTGGAATCAAAATGTACCAGTTAAAATTTACGTGGCTGTTGTATAAAGCCATTTTTTTTTTTAGTTTAACAACCTTGAATGTTGTAAAGATTTGAATGGGAATAATTATTAATTTATTCAAGCAAATGCATATGCTGCTATACTTACAATTTGAAACTACTTACAGATTTTAGTGGAATCTGAAGCGCTTTGTGAAATGAACTACGCCTGTGAGAAATAAGTGAAGACAAAATTCATAAGGCAAAACGACTCGTCTCAAGTTACACAAAAACGGACTTCTGCTCTTACCAGCCTTGGCTTCATAAAACCATTTTTACCTCCACCCCCTAGGGGTCCCTGGGGGTGGAGGCCCCTATATGCCCTGTCCCATAGGTCTTATGACCTATGGGCAGGTGCACGGTATGTTCAGACAGTAGCCAACTACTAATTGATTTTCCTTTCAGGTGGTGAGTGAATCAGCCCAACTTTTATTAGTTAGCGTCCTTTACTAGATTCTTTAGTGTTTGAAAGATTTGACAAGTCAAGTAACTGTTTACATTTAAAGTTAAAGAAAATAATTTTTTAAATTGTTGCAGTTTATAGTAAAAGTCTTTAACTTGAAGTTTTGTTTTTAAAATTGGTGATAAGATCTTCAATACTGAACTTTAAACTTTAAGTATTTAAGTTTCAAAATGTTTCATAAGATTAAAGTTAATGTTATTTAAATTCCTTTATTATTCTAAAGATAGTTAATTTACTTTGTGCTTCTTAACTTAAAAGGACAACTTTTTAAAATGCTTTGAGATAAAATAACTTACGATAATTTATTGCTTTTAAGATTTACTGTAGTTATTTTCTTTGGTGAATAAAATTTAAATTTTAAATTTTTGTAAGTTTATGTAACTTAAATTATAGCTTCCATTTGTTTATAACAAGATAACGTAGTTGTTAACTATTTAAAGTTTATAACTTTACTGTAAGTGATAACTCATGCCATTAATACCATGAACAGGCCTCTGTTTTCACTTTTAATACAATAGACAGACCTATGCTTAGGTATGGCTTTCATAGTCAATTGACTTGTATCAATAATGATAAAGCTGAAGGACTTGATTCCATTCAAATTAGTTACCAAATCACTGATCCCAACACAGCCGTGGTAAACTGACCTTCGGTAATTTTGTTCGGCAGCTCTTGAATGTTGACCTTTTGCGGTCGTTACTTTGGTCCCTCCACTAATGAGCCCTTTTGTGTGCCTTTCGTTGCTCTCTTGCTTTGCAGGACTTTTGATTTTTCTTCTCTGGTCGAAGGTTTTATAAATGGTTGGTTTGTACTGGAGAAAATTAGATCTATTGTGAAGTTTCAGCTCATCCAAGTTGTAAAACCTTATTTTACTCTCAGAATCATAGATTTAAGTTTTTGTACTATAATTACGATGCATTTCTGCAGCCGTCTTTTTACATAAGAGGATGTTTACTGGAACGGGGCCGAGACAATGAGAACAATCTGTGGAGCGTCACTATATTGTAATCGAAAATAATGAGTAAAAAAGCCACAGTAATATAATTGATAAATTGTATTTTTTTAAGATGCAAAAATATACAAAAAAGGGGATAAAAACAAGGGAGCTTTCGACCGTTTGCGCAACGGTCCTCTTCAGCCAACTGAATAAAAATACTTGTTTTTCTTAAAAAGACACGTTGAAAAGAATTTTGGTGATAGTCGAGCCAGGAAAACATCAAACTCTCTTTCAGTGTGGACTTGGCAGTTACGTAATGGCTGTTTCCCCGTATCTGTGGGCCAACCGTTGTGATCTTCTAACGGCTGTCGCTCGAGCGTACGGTGCTCACCACTGGTGACTAGGTGGTTCGTGGGTGGGGAACGCATTTCAGCATCGGTGCCTGTTGTTTCTGCGACAACTGCCACTTCGACAACCTGTGCGGGGAGAGATGAGGAAGACACAGTATCAGGGGCCTCGAGAAACTGCCTGAAATTTAAATTTATGGAATGACAGACTAGCCTATCTGTATGTAGGTCCTCCTGCGTAAAGGCTTTATTGCCATCTAATGTATTGCAAATATTTATCAAAGCCCCCTCCACTACCCTTCTATGGCCTACTTGACTACTTCTATATAGAGTTTTAGCTCCCTCCCAATCCATGACGTGATTATTCTCACAACAATGTTTAGCAATAGCGCTGTTTTGAGCGAATCCCTAACCGCTTTTTTATGTTCTTGCAATCTGATGTTCTTCCCCCTACTTGTCTCCCCAAAATAAAATAAATTACAGAGCTTGCATTTTATAGAATATACTCCTATGTCTCTCTTGTTAATATCACTATCAATTCTGTGGCTATTATTCTTATTGAATTTGGATTTGATTGAGTTTTCAAATGTGAAAGCTACTTTAACATTACCTGTACTATTGATTAACTGGGTTGATGATTTAGTTTTTTGATATGGAAGCGTTATGAATCTCTTTGCTGTGATCAATCTGCTTGAGTGAAGGTTGTAAAACTTTTTCTTAGCCTTAGACAAAGCATCCTCAATAAAATGGGTAGGGTAACTCAACTTACTAAAAGTATTTCGAATATGGGCAATTTCATCATCTAAATATTGGGTCACAAACCTGAAGAGCCCTGGCAGCCATGTTAATTATATTTTTCTTTATCTGTATGCTGTGATAGGAATAAAATGAACATATAATTTCTGCATTATCGGCTTTCGGTAAACTGAAAATTCAACTTTTTGTGTTTGGATTGTGAAAACTAGACATCCAAAAAGGTAATTTGTGCTCTGATTCCTGTTCAGAAGTGAACTTGATTTGTTGTATCTGTCTGTTAACATACTCTACTAGTTCATTGAATAAATCGTCATCATGAAGGAAAAGAATGAAAATGTCGTCAACATAGCGAACCCAAAATATAGGTTTAAACTAGAGACGGGCAAGAACCCAGAATAGTCTCTCCAAGAACTCCATGCAGATATTAGCCAAAACAGGTGAGAGGGGGATCCCATTGATACTCTAGATCTTTTGTTCATACGCATCACCATTGAAAGTGAAAACAGTGGACTCTACGCACAGTTTAATGAGGTCAAGAAATACTTTTGGGATGAGCATAAACTTGAATCAAACTTAACACGTAATTTTTCAAGCACATAACCAAGAGGGACATTGGTAAATAAAGAGGTGACATCCAGACTATACATTTTCCCCGAAAAGCCATCCAACTTTTCAATAAATGAACTTTTGAATAAATGAACCTTTGAAGTATGGGCCACTGAAAACGAGCGCAGGGAAGAACATTTTGTGTTCGATAGAGGAAAGTTGATATAATTACTAGAGTTAAAAGTTGGCTTTTTGCTGGAAAAGTTTAAAAAAGTGACTTATAGCTTTTTGTTTGTCCAATAATGTTCTCACAAGTTGAAAACTAAACCTTAAAACAAAATTAAAATTTAAGTACAAGTTTAATCTTCTGGTTTTTATTGAAACTTAAAACGAGAGTAATCCTTTGTTACTTATATAATTTGAGCGGAACACTCCACTCAGATTGTCTCTAATAAATTAGAGCATCTGTTAATAGGTCGTGTCTGTGAACGAAACTCATTCATGCTCATGTTGAAACTTCCTTGTAAGTGATGTAACTTGGAGAGTCAATGAAGGAAGAGTGTCAGTTATAATAATGGGTGATTTATCTGGTAATGAAATTGCTGCTCGAGAAGCAAGAGTTGATTGCAAGAGACATGAATAAATTCTGCTGCATTCCTTGAAATGCTGATTTGATAAGGGTTATTCGATCTTTTAAGAAAAAATGGCCAGCACGTTGGTCTTCCCAATGTTGACTAGCAAAAAAAAAGTAAAAATAAGGTAAAATATCGATTACTGGCCATCAACCGAAGACCATAATAGTTAAACGGCAGCAACCGATCCCGACTAAGAAATTCGAATGCAAGTTCAAAGCTTTATTTCGGACACGGATGGCCATAGACAAACAGACACGCAAACATACATAAACCCTCAGACTCTAAAAGAGTGAGATTGAAAACAAGAATGAAAAATGATTATGAAGGAGGGTTAAAACTGATTACGAATAAGATGCGGATTATGCAACTGATTCTTCATACTAAAAGGAAATATTCATATGCAGCATGTCAAAATAAAACATCATAAGGAAATGCTATATTCTTATACAAATAGCGCACCAAATGCACTAAGCATAAATAAGGCTTTTCCGGTGTTTGGAAATAATTGTATTATACAAATAAACTGGTGGGCAACTGTCTCCATAATACAGTTTTCAAAAGTCTTCAGTCTTGCAAATAGCATGTTATATTTTGCCTCTGTTCTGGAAATGATGGCTGACCAAAAGCCACTCAAAGAGTGGATGACCAGGTGTTTCGGAATGCCCATGAGCATTCGTGGCTATCATTTTAGCATATCCTCAACTTATTTCTTAGTTCGTTGTTTTGCTCTGACAACTAAAGACAACATAAAAACTTATACAAAACTGTGAAAAACATTTTCTTTACATCATCACTACATTCAGAAAAGTTCTAAAAATCATATTGCCTCGCACACAGACACTCTGTACAAATATTCACATGGGCGTTGTCAGAATTCTGAGCAGTAAAATAATATTCTAGGTACTTTATTTTGGTACAAAATCTACTCTTGCATTGTTAATAAATAATAGGTGATATGTTAACTGGACATATCTTATCCTTAGAAAAATCATACATTTGGTCTTATTTATATTTAACAACAGAAGCCTGTCTGACATAAAATCACGACCAATGTTTACAAGCTGCTGTAGCCCACCTGCTGCAGGAGCAAATAGAACAATATCATCGGCATACAACAAATGGTTTAAAATCATGTTGTTCAAATAACATCCCACTCTTAATTTGACTCGGCTTGTGTGGGGAGGTCATCCATATATA
>NC_089770.1:33768566-33777014 GCF_040412425.1 Macrobrachium rosenbergii | reverse complement strand
CTTGCACTTAATATCAATTTCACATTTCAAAGACCATCAGAAACTTTCTTACGCTGGTTCCGTGTTTTTGTTCTGTTTATCACTCCATCACCTGACTCTTCTGATACGAAGAAGACACAGTTACTGGAAAAGTCAACTGTTCTTGAAATTCATTTTATTAAAACCATGATTTTTATCACCTGGGAAAAAGTGCCTTCGTAACTTGTTGGGAATTATCGTCTAATTCTTTCAGAGTGAAAATAAATACCATTGTCATAAACTCGAGACAAGCTATTTTTTCATAGTAATTATTTTCCATAACTATTTTCATAACATAGAAAACCGATACAGTTCTTTTTTTCATATATATATATATATATATATATATATATATATATATATATATATATATATATATTTATATATATATATATATATATATATATATATATATATATATATATATATATATATATATATATATATATATTTATATATATATATATATATATATATATATATATATATATATATATATATATATATATATATATATATATTTATATATTTATGTATATAGAGTATATTCGAAAACGTTGCTTTTTTTTTACAACCGTACCTTGCTCTTATTGGAATTCAGAAACTTAACTTTACTAGGAAAAATAAATATGAATTCAGGGCCAACATCTCTTTTTGTCTATGTTTAGACAAATGTATTCGGGCATCCACGAACATAAAACGAAATAAAGGCCATGGAAAGATAATTTCGTCGAATGAAGACGCCATTCAGCATCCGAAAGCAAAGTTAGCGCCTCATTCAAGGGGCATAAACCTCAAACCAAATGAGATTTTGCTGCGTTGGGAGAGATCAAGACAGCAAAAGATCCTCTTGATATTTGCAGCTTTTGCAAGGAATCTCTCTCTCTCTCTCTCTCTCTCTCTCTCTCTCTCTCTCTCTCTCTCTCTCTCTCTCTCGTACATATATACATATAAGAATGGGGATATGATCCATCATCTTGTAGGGGAACTGAATGTTCAGGAAATCCATAGAATGGAAAGCATGGCAGAACCATTGCAGAAGGAGGAATTCACCTATACGTTGGGGGGTCCAATTACCTTTGCAATAGTAGAAGAGATAAGGCAAACAGAGGGACTCAATAAAACCAGATAAGGTCCTCCATTCCGCTAAAGAACACAAAAATCAGCTCCTCTCAGGATTCAAATCATTCTTAAGAAAAGAAATTAACATTTTTTTAAAGGAATTTCCACAATAATATCATAGGTGACTGATTTGCTAAATTTGTATTGGTTAAGAAAAATCTGTTATTTTTTGAATAACCAGAGATGTCACGGAACAAATGAACTCATCCAGACTTATCATTTGTCATATAAAAGAAAATGCTGCTTAAAGGTAGATGAATGAGGCGAAATAAAAGCTCGAATACTAATAAAACATGACAATAAAGTCTGAAATGATTGGATACCACACATACACGCGCATATATATATATATATATATATATATATATATATATATATATATATATATATATATATATATATATATATATATAATAATAATAATAATAAAAGGAGCCCATAAAATTTAATGTTATATATGTCGGAGAACAACTGTCTCCCTCGACAGGCAAGTGATGAATGTCATTCATCATTCATCTGTTCTCCGAAGTATATATATATATATATATATATATATATATATATATATATATATATATATATATATATATATATAATGTGTGTGTGTATGTATGTATGTATGTATGTATGTATGTATGTATGTATGCATGTATGTTTGTATATATTCACAAATATTACGCCACAAATATCGCTTAGTAGGGAATTCACTATACTCTGGAAATAACTAACATCCAAAGGGAATTATAATTGATAAGTACGTCTGCCAGTGGTCGGAATCATAGTCTATCATTGTTTCTGTACCAAAAGCCATGGTTCGAATCCTGGCCGCAGCAGGAGCGCCTACTTGTTATAATTCCCGTTGGGTGTTAGTGATTCCTAAGGTAAAGTGAAATCAATATTAGGCAATTGTTGTAATACACATATATATATATATATATATATATATATATATATATATATATATATATATATATATATATATATATATATATATATATATATATATATATATATATATAGACTGTTTCTTTTTATTTTTAGTAATTCCATAGATAAGAGAGAGAGAGAGAGATATGTGTGTATGAATATCTGTAAAATCAGATTAAACGTGAAACATAAAACTTCCTTCTGTAAAGCACTGCCCCTCTTAGTGTGGTGATGGTCCTTTCCACGAAAAACAAATAAAAAGAAAGCAAGAACCAGCCTTATACTCCCATTTTTCATGGTGAAAAGTGTTGGGGCTTCAGGACTGAAAGCTATTGCCGCCAGACTCCTAAAAGTCCCATCATTTCCCAAAGAGTTTTTCTGGGCTCCTGAATCCACAAAGATATTTCTGGGACTCTCACGCGCGTGGACGACCCAGAATGCTCTCTGGAGATTGGGACTGTAACTGAATTTACTCTTATCTAAAGCAACGTGATTCGAACATCGCAGGTTTTATGAACAGTAATTAAAAATTATCAATCGATCCATAAATAATAAACTTTTGTGAGACTTAGATTTTAAGTCATATGATTTAAAAAATGGAGAAACATCCACAGTTAAGTATGGGTACAAATATATTTAAGAATAAATCTAAAAATGGGTTGCGGGAATCTGTTCGATTCCCCCGTTCGATTCCCGAAAGCTCTCTGTAGAGATATGTTTTTAAATAAATGTACTCATACATTATTGTGTATTTGTTTCTCCATTTAAGACTCGTGCTACTATGAGTATGTTTTGATTTAAACAATTGTAGCATAAATTGGTCATTATAGTTATTAACTGGAAATAATTATGCTGTACTTAGTTAATTGTACTTTTAATGAAGAATGGCTAGTTTAGTAGCTTTTGTGCTGAAAGAACTGAAATATAATTGCATGGAAACATTACGTTCTACCTCCTGAAAGCTGACAGACATCAGTACTGTCTTGAATGTCTTTTGTGCTAAACTCCTGTCTATTTTGGTTCTGTCTTCTTCCAGGATATCTCTCAGCTGCAATCCAAAATGATTTCGGTGAGAACGATTTTTTCAATAATATTTTTCATTATTCTTATTTCATTTCATAAATCATGAAATGAACAACTCCCATATTTTCATATATTCTTTCTTAGAGATTAGCATATTTATAAATTTGTTTCCCTACAATTTACAAAATGTTTTGCAAATTAATTCACATAAAAAAATTCATAACAGTAAAGATGTTTTTCAACGTTATGAGTTGAAAAAGCAAAATAAGCTAAAGAAGAGACTCGGAAGAGCCAACGGAATGAGAAATGATCCTGATAAAGAGCTTTACTGTTCGACCTCTGGGGAAATTTGCGTCTCATTCATACTTGTCTCATTTGCACCTTGGGGGAGTCCTCTTTTTCCGCTTAACGGAATGGACCGCCAGACTCTTTAAAAGAATGAAAGAGAGAGAGAGAGAGAGAGAGAGAGAGAGAGAGAGAGAATGTTTTCCAAGCTGTAACGTAGACTTCCCTTATCACTAACAGCGTTGAACTTAAGCTGAAAATAAATGGGGTTCTTTTAAAATGAGTTTCACTTTGGAAGGAAAACATTCGCAGTGTGTTTAAGGAAGAAGAAAAGCTTATGAGAAAATTTAGTGCGTGTGTCCGTGACTTCAGAAGATCAATGGCAGCTCGGTAGCTCTCAAAGAATTTTTTTTTTTTTTTTTTGAGTGAATGCTTAAGAATGCTTCCATGTTGATCGTCTTTTAGATTGGCTTTGCTCTTCTTATTTTTGCCTGTTCCTGTTTCTATGTTAGGTATTTTGATTCACAATGAATTCCATTGTCTGTTGCTCTTAATCTCATGTTTCCCTAATCTCTGACAAATGTCACAGGTGAGGTGAAGCTTTTATCTTTTCCTTGGCTATGCGCTTCCTTCTTACCAACCTGTCTGCCTTTACGCAATCCGTGAGTCACCTTTGTTACTTCTTTCTTGATTCTTCTCATTCATTCATTCCGTTCATATTTTTTGCAAACTCTCTCTCTCTCTCTCTCTCTCTCTCTCTCTCTCTCTCTCTCTCTCTCTCTCTCTCTCTGCCAGTTTTAGAAGGCAGTGCTTACGAATGAAGAATTTGCATCAAACTTCTGATGTAGTGGTTCTGCCACATAAGTTCGCATAAATTACTTTTATTTGAGTGCAGCTATTTTAATAAACAACGGACATGATTATCAGTGCGAACAAAATCTGTTTTAATATTATAACATGCTGAGCGTAAGGGCTTCCAAAATCTACTCTTTAATTTTCACTACTACTGAGGTCATTCGAAAAAGTCAAAATAAGGGACACATTTGAGTTCCCCCTTGAAGGCGTTTTTCATCACCTGATAGGTTTCACGGAGGTTGCTTTGACTATAGATTTCTTTCTTTCTTTCTTTCTTGTTTCTTTCTTTCTTCAACACTTCAGACGGAAACCCTCGTGGACAGAGTCAACAGACTACAAACCCAAGAGGGCTCTAAATGGAAATCAGCCCGCAGCGAGATACAAGTTATAGGAAAAAAGTTGATAAATAAATAAATATTCGGGAACAGAAAGCAAAACTGACACTCCTGAATTCAGAAGACGTCAACAGCAGATATCAGAAATGAACTTGCCCCTCGCTTAAGCACTTGAAATCAGAAGATTCCACAACAGCAGTATATAAGCTACTCCACGTTTTAGGTGTAGCCAAGAAAAAACTCCCAGCAAACTGAGTAGTATTAAACCTGATACTAGAAAACGACACACTGCGGCAGCAGCCTGCCTGGCGTTGCAACCAAAAATTGCTAGGTCAGGTAAATAAAAATGCAGAGAATGCTTCTAGTCAAGCATTCGGATATTTACCAGTATTGCCCTCTGTCAACTCTGAAAGCCAATATCATTTGATGAAATAAAAAGGAATGCAAAGCTCCATCGACCTAAACTGCTTGTGATGATCGTGCATCTTGGTCGCCTCAGTGCGACTCTCTGTGACAACCGGCAGTTGCAGGTTGAGCAAGTGTGGATCCTGTGATACTCAGACTCCGGAGAAGCCTCTCTGCGACGCAGACAATTTGCTCGTCTCTTTTTAGGCAGGACTTGGTCGAATGTTCAATGCTTGCTCTTAACCTCTCAAAAGGAATAGTTGGCGCATAAATATGGAACTAATTTAACATAACGTCGTGCGTTTGGCTTTGTTTACTCCTGTTGTAAACCTATATTCAGCAATGTATTGCTCGGGTTTTTTTTTATTTGCCTATCTTTGGAAATTTGATTTCCAATTTCCATTTCACTTATTTCACTCTCGTTTTGCTTATTTTGCACTAGTTGACTTGATTTTTGTTTACATGTTTTTCCTCCCACTGTTTCACCTGTTTTTATCAGATTGTTTAATAGGTTTCATTTTACTTCCATGTTCTTACTTTCTAATTGGAAATATTGGTATGCAAAACTCATGATAAGAATTTATTATTCCTTGAAATATTTAGTTTCATGCTGACCTCATCAGTCTTTATGAAGTGTGTGTGTGTGTGTGTGTGTGTGTGTGCGTGAGTAAATGGTAAGAGGTGCTTGGGAAGGGAGATGGGTTTTAATTTCTTTTTCCTAAGTGTAAAGATGAATCAAAGGCAACATATCTAAACAATGGCCTCTGACTTGTTCTGACTGTAGACCCATTTTATCTCTGTCATAAGACTCGTTTCATCAGGATGAGACAGAAAGCCTCCGACAAATTTGGATCAACTTCTCAGAAGACAGTTACCTTGAGGGTCCATAAATGTGGCGGTCTTATTGCCTTCATACGTCTCTCTCTCTCTCTCTCTCTCTCTCTCTCTCTCTCTCTCTCTCTCTCTCTCTCTCTCTCTCTTTATTTTTAAGATCTGGATCATTGCTATAATCTTTTTTTATTTATATGATAAATCAAATGCTACCATGATAAAACTTTTTTTTAAAATCATGAATCATCGTTCGTCGTATCTCCGTTTTGTCTTTCATATATCAAGAAAAAAAGTAAAATTTTAACGACTGCTGATTAATCCCGCCCAAGTAATTAAAACACCTGCGTTTTGGAAACTTGAACGTAATGAGTTAGAAAAAGTATTCAGTAGAAGAGTTATTTCATCAACTATAATCTTTATTATTAATACATATTTATCGATATTTCTCAAGATGAAAAGAAAGAGTTGTTCATGTTCGCTGTAGGTAAAGTAAGACAATTAGCCTAAAAACTCGAAAAAATTTCATCTGTAAAAATGTGATAAAAAAGCAAAGGAAAAATTCTGCAAAATCAAGTAATGCATTATTTATCTAAGAGAAAATTTCCCAGAATTTTTGAAGAAAATATGATAAGGTGTATAAAATTGCCACAACTGAGTCGATAATGATATAAACATTGTGACAAATTAACTTGCTCAAAAGAAAGAAAAGGGATTCTTGAACGTCAATCGAAATTCAGTTAGCAAAATTCATTCGAAGTTAGAGTTAGGTCCTCACATTTTACCAATTTTTGAAACTCCTAAACATTTCTTTGTATATAATTCGGCTCTGTAGTGTCTTGAAACTCAAAAGAATAGCTTTAACTTGGCCAATAGGGGTGATTTGATCTTAAAAAACATCTGTGAATGAAACTACTTTACCTAAACCTTCATTTGGGGTGGATGCAATCAAACATTCCAAAAAAATTTAAAAGTTGTATTTTTTCAAAACTGGATAAACATCGACGTCATCTTCCAGGTGCCAAATTAATAATAAAAAAAAAAAACATTCCGAGTTGCCAACGGCTATTCGCGTTCCCTTTGAAGCATTTCATAAGTTGCAGGCATCTTTCTTTCTCTCTTCATGACTTCAGATGAAAACCCTTGTGGACAGCGTCAACAGACTACAAACCCAAGAAGGCTCTAAAGGAAATCAGCCTGCAGAAAGAGACTTGCGATAGGAAAAACGTGATAAATGAATAAATATGAGGGAAAAGAAAAAAGACGTCAGCAGAGAGTGCAAATGAATTTGCCCCTCACATAAACATTTGGAAATTAGCAGAATCAACAGCTGCAGTAGGCAAACTACCACATTTTTGTTGTAGCCAAGATAAAACTCCTGGCAAACTGAGTAATCTTAAATCTTTTTCAATGAATATTTTTTTTAATGAATTTCAAGATCACATAACTGCAAACCACCTGTCAAGTCTCGCGTAAGTGGGCTGTGAAAATAATTTAAAGTCGTCCTGAAAGCAGTGGACAAACAAATCGCTTAGCCGAATTTATTGCTGATGCTTTTGGTCAAGCGTCTAACGATGGCCTTTTCGTTACGTGCTTTGATCGTAAATCTAAACATCTCTTTGCCATTAAAGCCCATCCAGTAAAGCAGAGAACCAATTTATCAGGAGAAAAGTATCTGGGAAAATAGAAGCTGAAACTCATTGTCAGCAACGTTTTCCGTCATAACTCTCCATTGGAAGAGATTTTTGTTTTGGGGTCGTACTGAGTGGATGTTTCGTTATCGCATTAATCTGACATTTGGTTTTAAATGTTAGGTTCCTGTTATTCTAGGTTAGTGGATTCATGCCTTAGGCCGATGCTTTCGGTTTCACTCAATTTCCACTCAGTTACAAAAGAGTAATTGCTCAAGAGATTTAATATTGGTCGTATACACTTAAAAGCAGCAATCTCTCTCTCTCTCTCTCTCTCTCTCTCTCTCTCTCTCTCTCTCTCTCTCTCTCTCTCTCTCTCTCATATTTATTCAAGAACTTTTCAGAGTGCCTTCCATCTGTCAGTCCCCGCTTCAGTCAGCCTCGGGACCCCAGCAAGATTTTTGGCACTTCCATCCGGAAGCGCTCTTTCAGTTTGAATTCCTCATTTCTTTATTCGTTATTTGTTCTCTTTCTTGTGTCTCTTTCGTTTCGGCATTTTCTCCTCCTGACTTTAACTATCGTTATTACTGGCTACATTTATGCGCAACTTAAATCTACGGCTGTGTGAACCTCTAACGTACCTAGATGAGTTCATGTTTGGTGTAATGAACAAGAATTGTCAGTTTACCAGCAACAAATCATCAGTAGTGATGGCAGTCATCGTCAAATCAAGTCAGGTCAAGTCACGTGACCTTCATAGACAGCGCACACAGCTCGTGCATCGACGCATTATAACAAAATTAATTAAATTTCAATAAATTACGACAAAAACTCGTTAAACAGACATTACAGTGGTCGTATATTGTATCAGAATGAATATTACACAAGCGTTCATTGACTCTACAGGCACGTACAAAAGTCGCGACTCGTTGCTCTTTGTGGCGAGAATATTCCCCTGCATTGACATTTGTGAAGAGAATAGTAATAAAAGCAGAGAATGGATAAACTACAGAATTGGT
>NC_089770.1:33716066-33761066 GCF_040412425.1 Macrobrachium rosenbergii | reverse complement strand
ATGTGTGTATGAGCAAGAGTAAAAAGCGTAATGACTGCTATTATCGTTCGTATCATAAATTTACATGTCCAATCCTCTAGATTATCATTTCAGTGAATTACAAGAGGATATGTTATGGCAATGTCATTTCTGAATCAAAACGCGTAAAGGTAGCGCCAACTTAAACTTTCGAGTGCCCAGACCCTAAAGTCAGAGTTTACCCCAGGTGACTTCTGCATTGAGTTTGCATTTAGGGAGACAGGACGGTGAGTGAACACTCTTTAACCGAAGGAGAGGGAGAATAACGGACAAGAATAACGGGTCTAACGTTCCGGGGCTGCTTTTATCACCATGAAATGTGGTCTTTCTAAAGTGCAGGAAAAACTCATCCGATTTAAAGTTTACGCCCATATGTTTACTTATTTTTTCTACAATCCTTTATTTTATAGTTAAAACCGTGGATCGAAATCTGTGTACGTCTGTGTGTGTGAGCTGTTGTGTACATATACACCACACAAAATAAGGAAGAAAAAAGACTTTCCTGCTGTTTCCACGATGTTGTGCAAGAGGGAATAAATGTATTGCAGCAAGTAAGTTGTCATAGGGGATATTATTCCCTATCCTATACGTTATGTATATATTACAATATTAATCCAATAAACTGCATCTAAATTCGACTTATATTTTTACTTCTCAGCTATAATAGACTTATATTCATCTGGGTATCACAATGGAATAAGTGGTAAATGAACCCTACCGGGGCAGGAAAAGGCTTCATCATTTATGTCGCATCTGGAGTCAAAAGGCTGAAGCTTTTGATAATCTCAAACTATGCGGCAAGGCTCTTAGTATACATAGAAGGTATGATGATAACAATAACTTTATCATTTTTATTGTCTTTAGAAAAGGAAATGGTCGAAATTTAAAGCAAATAATTGTATTTGTATTCTCTAAATACCATTTCACTGTTTTTAAACCCCTTCACAAAATCAAAGCAAAAAAAATGCCATGGCTGAAATTCCAGTATTTTCGATGAACTCACTGAAGGAAAAAGTCAGGTGGGTAGAAAATCTTCCAACGGGATGGCTCTAACCAGTGGAGTCCATTCTCTCGTGTCCACACACCCAGCCGTATGTGCCACTCAGGAACTGAAATATGAAAACAGCCGGGGAACAAAATATGACTTGTTCTTGGACCTGGTTCACTGGGAGCAAAAACATAGAAAACTGAAGTAGGTATCTATTTTCTTTCTTTTATATTTTCTATTTTGGCCTCATGCTGAGAGTTGTGTTACTCAACTTTGCCTGAGTTAACTCTGTCTATAAGCATCATGTCTTTTGCTCTCTCCACCTAAGGTTGGTTAGCGGTCTTTGGTTCTGATGTGTTTTTAGCTGTATTGTATTTAGCGAACTTTGTTTTTCTCATGATTTTTAAAGCTTTTGGTAACTTCTTAAGTAATTTATTCATCACTCAACAGATCCCTGATGATGTAATAAAGAAATTATTACGAAACGTTGGGAATAAACAAATGTGTTAGAGTCAACTGGTTTCCCTGGTCCACCCTCGCACTGATATATATATGTATATATATATATATATATATATATATATATATATATATATATATATATATATATATATATATATATATATATATATATATCTCTATATATATATATATATATATATATATATATATATATATATATATATATATATATATATATATATATATATATATATATATATATTTATATATATAAAGGGTGCTTGACATACAAATAACGCCCTTAGTTTAAGTGGAACAAAATTAAAACCTTTTTGATTATCCTTTATATTTTCGAACATGAATGTATTGCCACAGGTTGATAGATTAAATAAGTTCCGGAAATGACAGTAGTATTGATAATGAATTTTTTTGTCTTCTGAAGAAATTACAAAAAACAAATATTGTTATAGGAATTATTTCTTCTTAAGAAAACACAACGGGCAGAGCACAAAAGAAGCATTTGTAATATGAAATTTGGGTCTCTCAAAAATTATGACCTGCAGTTGGCTTCACAATGTAAAAACAGGAGCAATATCTATAATATACATAAAAAAAATGTGAGTCTGGGACTCGGAAATCTATATGGGCGAGATTTCTGTTAAGGTAAGACTCGAGGCGTTGTTCATTTGAGGCCTTCCAAGAAATCCTTTTCTACAACGCTTGGCCCAGAGGAGGGAAATGGGAAGTGTCACGGGAGAGGAAGACGACGATACTATATAACACTGATAGTGACAGGCTTTAAGGGGTCTAATCCCCCCTCTCTTTCTCTCTCAGGTTATGGCTTCTGTAGGTTTGACAGAAAGGAGAAAACATTTATCGTAATAAATATTCACATATGTACTTCCTCACATACACACACACACAAATATATATATATATATATATATATATATATATATATATATATATATATATATATATATATATATATATATATATATATATATATATATATATATATATATATATATATACAATCACAACAGGAGCCACTGCTCAAATCCACATCGACGGGGTAACGAGGAAAGCACAGAGCATTTTCATGATTTATTGTGCCGACGTTTCACAAACCATCTCGAGTTGCATTTTCAAGGCTGCAAATATTTGAACACCATATTACTCGTAATAACTCTTAGGATATTTCGACAAAACATAGATTTACTACATTGACATCCTCAGTAAAAGTAAAATATAGCAGAATAGTGAAATTTAAAAAACAAATCAGAATACAAAGATATAACAAACACAAGAACGTAAACTTAAAAACCTTAAAAAACTTAAAAAATGTAAAAAAGACGTAAAATAATCTTGACATCACTGGTTACATCAATATATTTAAAGTGAGACAAAATAAATCATGAAAATGCTCTGTGCTTTCCCTCGTTACCCCGTCGATATATATATATATATATATATATATATATATATATATATATATATATATATATATATATATAAATATATATATATATATATATATATATATATATATATATATGTATATGTATATGTATATGTATATATATATATATATATATATATATATATATATATATATATATATATATATATTATGATGTGACCATGAGCCAGTTATAGACTCTGAATGAATGATTTCGTTACTTACCTCTATTTTGGTATTACATCTGACTGCTCTGGGCCCAGGAAATCATAAAAAAAAAACAAGGAAAAGTCGGGATTTCATCTGAACTTAGGGCTCTACCTACAGGTATTTGTAAGTAAACACGTTAGGGTAAGTTTAAAATTACGTCTATTTACATGAAATGAAATATCAGAAGATGAACTGGACTAATCAGGCATGCAAGGCCTGAGAGCAAAACTTGAAATTACATTTGTCGGTGTGACGACTGACGATGCTGACACAAGGCCCAATCAAGAGAGATTTCCACTGCTAACAGGGAGTATATTTTGCTATATACCCTTGATTAATATTATTTTTTATTGCTAATTTGAGATAGTTTTTTGTTGGCCTTCAGTTTAAAATCTGATGCGATTACAGCAGTTTAATATGAAGAGATTCTTATTCTCAGCACACAGAAATATCGTAGAAGATAATCAGAGAAGATAAATAAGAAGAATATGACACAACACAGAAATATTTATGCAGCATGGACATGAGGAACTGATGATGCGACAGGAATACCGATTTCAGATCGCGGAAACATCTGGGATCACGAAGGTGAAGAAGAAAACTACAACTCTACACACTGGACAAGAGAAGAGGTGAGGAGGGAGAAATGCATATAGCAGAAAGTGAGAGAGAGAGAGAGAGAGAGAGAGAGAGAGAGAGAGAGAGAGAGAGAGAGAGAGAGAGAGAGAGCAGAAAGGAGTGCACGAGTCAGAGTGTGAAAAACTAAGGAAGGTGGAATAACAGAAAGATAGAATACAGGGAAGGGATGTTCGTATACGAGAGATCGAATGGAAGGATAAGAAATTTGGACAACTGAGGTAAAAGAGTGAAAGCAGAATAAGGAGTAATGCAACAAGATAAAAGCTGGATGGGTTAGATTAAGTAAAGGGAAAATGAAAACAGGTTGATGATGAAATGAAGTGAGTGAAAAAAGAAGGCAGTTGATGTGAAAAGAGAAATGATTACACTTTGTAAAAGGTAAGATGTCTTCTTATGAAATATAAGCAGTGACCTGGAATGTTATAAGAAGATGGAGGAAATGACATGAGTAAAAGATCATAGAAAATAGAAAGAAAAAGGGAATGACTCAGTTACCGCTCAGCCTCAGGGCAGTCCATTGGTGCTAACACCAGACTCTCTGGGTTATAGGAAATTTGAGCTCTGCTTTATTTATTTATATTTTGCAATCTAACGTGTTTGTCCCGTCACAAACGACAGCAGTAATCGAGTACTTTGGCATTTCCACCCTACTCACGAAGTACTGAAGTATATAAATTATGATTAGTAATATACGACCTCACAGACCAAGTTTTCACCAGAACCTCCCATGAAATGAAACGCTTCCATTCAGATATGGCTGGAGCTGGCTAGTCATTTAGAAATCTGGGTGTTAAGAGACTACGACCTGTTCTCAGTAAGTAATGACCAAAGATATCTGATGAACATCAACCAGACTTTACAAGGAAAAATCCTTATTCCATTAATCGTTAAGATGAAGAAAGCAGCCTACTCTCTACCGTAAACAGTTAGCTGGTTATGACTCTTGTTATTCATAATTTCATAATCGTTCACTGCTTTCTGAAGCTAACAGCGCTGGCACTGCTGAAATAAGATCTTTTCTATTTAGAAGAAAGTTCTCATGCATCAGAATAGAACAGAATAGAATAATTTTGACCAAACGCCAAGCACTGGGACCTATGAGGTCATTCAGGGCTGAAATGGAAATTGACAGTAAGAAGGTTTCAAAGGTGTAACAGGAGGAAAACCTCGCAGTTGCACTATGAAATAATTTTTAGAAGAGGGCTGAGGAAAGTAGGATGGAAGAAAGAGAATATGAACGGATGTACAGTAAAAGGAATGAAAAGGGTTGCAGCTAGGGGCCGAAGGGACGCTGCAAAAATCCTTAAGTAATGCCTACAGTGCACTGCGTGAGGTGAACTGACGGCACTACCACCCTACGGCGTACTCACCAAAGCAAGAAATAAATTCCTACCGACTGTCGCGATCTTTGCGATGAAATAAAAATGCTAGCATTTCTTCCAGTGCCTGCTGGAATTCCCATTAACGCCGTCAAAAAATGACGCGAAGCGCAGCAGTAAAAACTGAAGAACATCAGGGAAAGGCCCCTGCCTTCCCCCTATACGAAAAAAGAAAGCAGGACCAACAACGGCGTCGGGCCAAGAGATGCTGAATAAGCAGAAAGTCCATTGCATTCGGCAATGCAACTTCTATAAAGATCGTCGAGGAAGAAAAGCTGGAAGAGGGAGAGGGAAGGAAGAAGAGTAAACGAGCAGAGAGAGAGAGAGAGAGAGAGAAGTCAGAAGAAAGAATAAAAACACTAAACAGAGGCTCTGGGAAAAATACAGATAAATGGAAAGAAGAGAAGCAAAGGTGAAGACAAAGTAATGTTCTTAAAGATATTAACAAATAAAAGTGTGCATTGTAGGAAGCTAGGGAGAGAAGGATAACTTCAGCATACGTTCAAAATAAGTTGTTATTATTATTATTATTATTATTATTATTATTATTATTATTATTATTACAGTATGTTAGAAAGACACGAATAACTAGTTGGCAAAAACACTGAGGACAAACCCATTCAAAGGAAAAGCAAGTTTTTGCGTGGAGGAAAGCTTAGAGAAGGATAATAGGATAAATGTGGACAGAGCGGAATAAAAGGCAGATACAAAGATAGTTACATAAGGAAAGAGAGAAACATAAAAACTCAACTGACCGTTCATTACTACAGAGTGATGGTTTTCCCTGATGGTATATTATAACGTCTCAATTGTAAAAAGCTCCACGTCACTAGACCGACTGGTAATATATATAGAAAAAGAGTCGGAACTGACGTTTTGATAATCCAATATAAGTTGCATTACAACAACTACATGTTTACTAAATGACTGTAGGTCTTTGGGCACCGTCTCTTTGAACTTTGAAAACTTTTGCTTTACATTTTCTGGCCTTAATATGACTCTGAGACTGACTTGAGAGTGATATATATATATATATATATATATATATATATATATATATATATATATATATATATATATATATATATATATATATATATATATATATATATATATATATATATATATATATATATATATATATATATATATATATATATATATATATATATATATATATATTAATCATATGTACATATTGAATATGCAATAATTTTTTACTCTAAAAATAAAAAGACCAAATATTATTAGAATTCGAACTTTGTAACTAATAGTGGTATTGTTGCTTATCAACCTCATTTCATGGACAGATGGTGGGATTTATACGTCATTTCTGTTCATGGTAAGAAATTTCACAATATGACTTTCAAGTCTTAGGCTTCAAAAATATATTTCTTTTTACAGGTAATTGTACCTCAAATTCGCATATATACGCTACTGTTATTAAAATAATAATAACAATAATAATAATAATAATAATAATAATAATAATAATAATAATAATAATAATAATAATAATAATAATAATAATAATAATAGCGTTTTAAAAGCTTTTCTAAAAATTATAAGGATGAAAATTGCCCTCTTTATTCCTGTTTATAATTTTAAATCCAAACTGATATTCATTGGTAAACTTCGTATAAAAGTCATCGGAAGAAAACTCTGCCTGATAAGCATTTTGAAGTGTTTCCAATTAGGAAGGGGCGGTTTTAATCCCCAAAAAAGCAAACCTTTATTATCTAATAAGTTTGCAGCCACCAGGCGGTCCTTTATCTCTTGGCCGAAATTCTTCCTGGGCAAACACTCTCGGTCTCACACTTTCGTTTTTACTTCTCTCATCAAAGAGCGTTCTTATTATTTGGAAGCTTGAATCGAAAATTAGTGGTCCCTGTGGTAGGCTTGTTCTAAATGAATAGGGTTTATTTAAATAATAATAATAATAATAATAATAATAATAATAATAATAATAATAATAATAATAAGAATAAGAGACCCATTCTGACAATATGGAACAGGAAATAGATTCCTAATGACTGGGGCGTCTTTGTGAGTTGATTAAAGACTGCAAGGATTTCCTCCACAGAATCTCCTTTTGCGTCAAGAAAAAGAAAGAGAGAGCAGTAAACACGTTACAGGTGCAGAAAGGCCTTTACGCTCGTAATAGAGGAATAAACTTCTGAATATGCAGAGAGAGAGAGAGAGAGAGAGAGAGAGAGCACAGCTCTCGGCGATCTAACGAGATCGTAAAAGGATACAAGGGGACGGGACGGGACATGAGGGAAAGGAGAATAAACGGGAACAGGGATAAGCCGGGGGAAGGGGAAAAGGGATAAGTACGTGAAACGAAGACATAAAAGGGTAACAGAGAGAGAGAGAGAGAGAGAGAGAGAGGAGTTTTGGGAGTGGACTTGACCATACGTGGAAAGAGGAGAGCCGGGGATGAAAGCAGATTATTCATTCGAAATCCAAATTAAAGGCGAGATCGCAGAATAGGAAAATGCAAATATTAACGCTAACTTGGGTACGTGGTTGAAATGAATTATTATTATTATTATTATTATTATTATTATTATTATTATTATTATTGTTGTTGTTGTTGTTGTTGTTGTTGTTGTAATAAAAATTCCCAATTATACAGTAAATATCTTACTATGTAAGATAAAAAGAGATTTTCGAACACTTGAACGGTGTTCCTCATCAGTGCTAACGTTAAAATGTAAAATGAGAGGGTAGTGTTCTTATGAATAGCTTTTAAAAAATGAGGGCGGGGCGAGAAGATAACAGCCCATCACGAAAGTGCTGGTTCGGGTGTTGTTAGGTTGTTCCAAATTCAACAGGAATACACAGAAATTCCTTCAAAAACAAGAAATTTTATACGGTACTGTTTCCTTATTTTTCTCTTCAGAGCACTTCTTTGAAAGAACGGAAAAAAAGAGAGAGAAAAAAAGCAAATAGCCCTTTCTCCTCTTCCACAATTCCTTCCTTTGAGCCGATGCTCCCCTGACTACACACCCCGTGAAAGATGACGAAACGAGAAGGAGAAAGACTCCCACCTAAGGTATGCCGTGAGTGGCAAAGTCCCTTCTTCGACAAAGCTGCCTAGATGTATAGGCTACTTTCCACTCTCACTCTGCATGCGTTCCTGCTTCTCTATTCGATATAAGTAACTGCCCAGCTTCTCTAAGTTTGCCTTGTTTCAATGTATACTTACAAAAGCTTAGAAAAGACTTCGTGGTCTCGATGAACTACTAAAGGATAACGAAGGAGACAGAAGCTAAAACAGGAAAATGCCAGCTGGCAAAGGTACTGCTTTTCAAATGTTTCCCAAAGGCGCCGCTGTTAGTACCGTCATCAATTGTTATCACCTGGATTCATTGCAGGAAGCGGCAAAGTTTTAATGGAAATCCTTCAGTTTGGAAATTACTGCGTTCTAGATATTATATTCCTCCCATCTCTCGCGTGCCGAGGCTTCTACTGGTACCTCAGTGCTGGGTGGAGCCAGCATTTCCATGCATAAAATGATAGTACAGCATTATCTTATTTGCATTTGTATTAGGCCTACGGGTCAGAAGGAATCCAAAGAAAAAAAATATATAAAAGGGTGGTATAGCCTGCACGAGTGTTTTATTTTTTTGGTGGGGTACTTTCCCTATGGTATCGAATCAGGTTATATACTTGTCTAACAAATATCATTCACCTGAATTGTTTCTTTTTCCTGCCGGAGTTATTCAAGAACAATTATATATATATATATATATATATATATATATATATATATATATATATATATATATATATATATATATATATATATATATATATATAATTATAGTCTAATCCTTCAGGGCCAACCCTAGGAGAACTGTTAATCAGCTCAGTGGTCTGGTAAAACTACGGTATACTTAACTTATATGTGTGTGTGCGTGTGTGTGTGTGTGTGTGTGTGTGTGTGTGTGTGTGTGTGTGTGTGTAAAATAAAGAAAATTTACTGAACAAAAGCAATATTGCCAAAGGTGTGTTTTTCTTATAAAGTTTTTGCTCTTTCTCCAAAGAAATGAACAGCTAGTCAATATGTACCTTCAATCTCCGTTACTCTGTATTGAGGAAGTTACTATCATCATCTTAGCATATGATGAATACGCTATTCTTGGAACTTATTCAAAACGAAAGTTTTCGATGAAATGGGATATCAAATGTAAGCCAAGGACCAAGCGCTGGGACCTATGAGGTCATTCAACACTGAAAGGAAAATTGAGAACAGAAAGGTTTGAAAGGTGTAACAGAAGGAAAACCTTTCGCAGTTGCACTATGAAACTCTTGTTATGAGAGGACTGAGGAAAGTAAGTTGGAAGAGAGAGAATATGAACGGAGGTACAGTCAAAGGAATGAAAGGGGTTCCAGCCAGGGGGCGAAGGGACGCTGCAAAATTGGAAATCTTGATAAAAAAAGCTATAATGAGGTTAACTTACATCTTTGATTACGGGTAGTTTCCCTGATACTCTCCAGGTACTGAGAAAGATTTATTAGAGGATTTAGGTCAGAACCATACTCATAACCTTAGTTTTTAAATCTCATTCATATTTCTATCTCCTTCTCCATATTTAGGATTCAACGTCCAAATGAAAAAGGCAGAATTAAATGAGATATTTAAATGCTTTCAGGTAATGATTTTCTTTACTGAAACTTTCTCCTCTCCAAGATACTGAAAATGCCACAAGGATTCCTTGCAACTGCAAATTTAATAATGCTCTGTTCAAGTCACAGTATGTCTGGATCGCGATTTTTATGTAACCGAAATTGGAAGCTTCTTGAAGTAAATATTACAATAACTTCTGTGCATGAAATTTATTCTAATTAAGAAATAGAATTTGTCTGGTCAGCCTTCCAAAAGGAATAACAACTAAGGGGAACTGACAGTGAAATTAGAACCTCAAAATCTCAAGCAAAGACCATTGCATTACTACTCTAAAACAATTCACCTTGTATTTTAATAATGTATTTCTATTTTTGTGTCTATTAATATATTAATCTATCTTTTTTTCTCTTCTATAACTGAGCTCTTCTTTCTGTATTTTCTAATATCTTCTGTCACCTCTTTCAACTAGACACCACACTCTTTGGAAGCTTAAATTTCAAGTCAGTGGTCCCTGTAGGCTTGTTTCATTGAATAGGGGTTTATCTTTTGAATAGTGATAATAATGGTATACAAAACTTTGTACGTCAGTAGGAGTTAATGCCTCTCGGGTCCATTTATCATAAATTATTATATTTTTAATAGTGAGTTTTGTGGAAAACGGTACTAAGACCAACGAACCTCACTTATAAAAAAACATTTGTCCTTTGAATGTGTACTTCATATTTAACTCCTGAAAACCACATTTTGCACCATATCTTCCTCATCAATACCTTGAGCCTCTCCAAGATATTTCCGCGGGACTTCAAAGCCCCTTTGCGAGATCAACTGGACGTCGACCAAAAGGCATTTCCGTGGATACTGGGTGTGAACCAAAGAGTCATTTTAGGGTGACGGCATAGAGCCCCTGGGGATGACAAAAATACAAAACTTTCATAGAATTCTTCTGGAAAACACTGAAGCGAAAGGTGATTCATTAATTCAAATATTTTTATCGCTTAATTAAACCAAAATATTAGTTTTTAGGAGGACTGGAAAACTGAGATACTGTCGTTTAGGAAAGTAGACAGTGAAAAAATACTGAATTCAGTTGGAGACAAACAAACAGAAAAAAAGGAAAAGGAAATGTCATGCTTTTGGTGACTGCAAAATAATTGTTCTTCTTTTTATAATTCCCAGGTGAAATCAGGGGAAAGTTCCGGATGGTGTAAGAAAAAGAGGTCCTCATTAAATATTCCCACTTGCTTCACTTCAAAATGGAAAGGGAGAAAACGAAAGTCAAACTGTCACTGAAATATTTCCATTAAGCAAAAGATTCGCTGAGGCGTTAGTGTATAATCATCCAAAAATTTTCTCTGTCCTCAAGTTATTATTATTATTTTTTTATGTGAGTTGCTTCAAGTGTCTTCTTCTACATTTCTCTGCATTTCTGTTATATATTCGTCTTTGTTTATCAGCCCCTCTTCTTTTTCATCCTCATTCCACGTCCTCCCAGAAGTGCCCTTCCACCTGAGGTGTTTCATGCACGAGGCATTGCAGATTGAAAACTCGACTTCCAAAAAGATACCCCAAAGAGCTCCGCTGCATCTTTGCACCAGAAAATTCGTAGAACTTGTTGATGCATGCATGCAATGTCACAAAGATAGATGCGGTTACCAAGTCTCTCTCTCTCTCTCTCTCTCTCTCTCTCTCTCTCTCTCTCTCTCTCTCTCTCTCTCTCTCATCAAATCTTTTCTGAAAGAGTTATTCATTCACCTTTCCATTGATACTAACGGCTTAAATATTCGACTATACAGATACTGTCTATTGAAGATCATTCACGGAAAGTAAAAAAAAATATATACACACTGCTATGAAGTTATTTCATTGACGTGCTTTCCATATTTAACTCAATTTATCAAGCTAAACGTCTCTTCAGGCTCCGGTGGTATTGACAGAAAAGTGGTTTAAATCTCACTGAATCATTACGTGTCTTCCTCGCCCTTCCCCCTTCTCTCTCTCTCTCTCTCTCTCTCTCTCTCTCTCTCTCTCTCTCTCTCTCTCTCTCTCTCTCTCTCACATACACACATTACACACAATAGATCCAACAACACAGGTACTTCCGAGAATTTACGCATCATCGGAAAGCTGTTGAGAAACACGAACAATAGGAAGGACAGCTCTTCCCTTTCCACCTGCTTGCAACTCAGTTCTAGAGGCAATATTTCTTCTTCTTTGTCCTCGAGTACTGACAAAAGTCTCTCTTTGTCGACCTGAGTCCTCTCGCTCAGAGTGACAGTATTACCGGTGGAGATCTGCAGTCAAGAGCTGAAGGGTTTATATAATTCAACGAGAAGAGAGACTGAGAATTCCCGTTTGCAATGTGGATTCAGTTAACTTTCTTTTCGCCTCCATGCTTAAATATTGCAATGTTTGCCTACGTAACTTAATGAAAATGATGTGATAAGAAAGAAGATGGCTGCATCTACAGGTATATCGGTATAACTAAATACCGGTATACATTAAACTGAAAGCAAAATGTTTCCCTATCTCATGCAGTTTATGATATAAGAACATGGCACACTTTTACGAGACTATAAATAAGAAAATTTGATATTTTTTCCTATAACAAATAAACGGCTGTTTTCATTTCTTTGTAATGTTTTGTTTTTGTCCTATTAATATTTTCATACAAATATCATATATTATTAGTATATTCCTAGCACGACTATATATCATATAATATCGAAAGTGATAGCTAATTTATATTGTTTTGCAGGTCCCCGGAATAACAATTTTGCAAAAAGAACTTTAATCACTGTATGATATCTCATTAATCGTCCTGACGACAATTATTTACACAAGTATATGTGAATCGGTTTTGTATCTGGAATAATAATAATAATAATAATAATAATAATAATAATAATAATAATAATAATAATAATAATAATAATAATAAACGATTTTTTTTACATATACCACACACCTGTGTCAGAATCTCATTGTAGAATTATGAATTGGGCTTGCTTTTTAAAAGAATAGTCACAAAAACGAACACTTTTCAGCCAGATTCATGAGAAAACTACAAAAGAATTAATGTAAATGAATTACGAAGCTTCCTTTCGTCGGCTTACGCAGGAACTCTCGAATTTCACGTTTCCCGGATGAATGCTTCTACAAAAAGATCCATCAGCACTCAGTCCCAAATACTTCGACTTGCATCAAGGGATTTACTCTAGTGATGTTCATTGATTTAAGCTTTCTGATGTACGTTCCTATCGACGCACCAAGATTGATACGCATTTTGTCAACGTCAGTATGTGTGAAGTATTTAGTCTGTATTCGTGTTGACCTGCTATTTTTTTTTTAACTTCCTTAGCCGATGTTTCTGTGACTTATTAATAAAAAATTGTCAGCCATTTCTTCTAGGTCATTCTCCGACCTATTTTGATGTATATATCAATTGTTTTTCTGATTGTGATGTCACGTATAACTGAAAATACCAATCACTCATTCATGTACATAGGTATAAAATGAACGAAACATTACTGTCTAGAAAAATCAAAAGCCTGACTTTCTCCGCAATACAATGACTGCGTTTGGATGATGGAGGTAAAAAATAACAAATGACATCATTCGCTCAGACACTAAGTGATACTTTTTTAGATGAGCTAATTGATACTTTTTTTTTTTTTTTTAGATTATGATTATTACAACAGTTTAACCAGACCACTGAGCTGAAATGATCACAAGTATGACAGTGGATATGTTTTACCAGTCCTGTTTCACTCTGATTCCTTCCTGGTTTGTTGAGAAGGAGACTACAGAACCAGGCAGGATAATAACATTCTCAAAGCTGTCAGCGTTAACTCCGAGAGGGACAGCTAGAACCATAATCATCTGCTGAAGTTTCTGAAGAAGCAAAAATCCGTATTTTGGTGTTTTTTAATTAGAGCAAGGAAATAGATGCAGATATATTCTTGTTCAGTCTTCAGTTAGTTCCCATCGGTGAAGGAAGGGACATCACACAATTCAATGTTTACACGAAGAAGAATTTTAGACACTACAAAATATCATTATCCTTCCGTATGAAGTCTGTAAACATATGACCATACCAACCCCACGGTCATGTCATGTCATGTCATGTCATGTCATGTCATGTCATAACGTCAAATGACTCGAAAATCTAATAGTGATTAGTAGCAGAGATCTGTCACGTTACAAAACAATTTGCTGTACAAATGATCCACAATGGCGCAACAAATGAATACGTTGCATCTAACTGCAATGTAGAAAATTCTCCCATATGCTTAACAGTTTTATATTCTAAGGCAATTTCACTGGAAGTTGAAAACAAGTGATGAGATCCACAACGAAAGACTATTTTGTTTTACAAAGTTCTTGAATCTGTAACAGATCATTAATACATAACATTATTTGTGGCGTAATATTTGTGAATATAAAAACAGTCCGTATGTATAAGTCCCTAGAATTCACACCAACGCACACACACACACACACACACACACACACATATATATATATATATATATATATATATATATATATATATATATATATATATGTGTGTGTGTGTGTGTGTGTGTGTGTGTGTGTGTGTGTATGTATGTATATACATACTGTATATGTGTGTATCTGTGTGTGAGCTCGTATATGCGTTTGCATGGAGAGAGAGAGAGAGAGAGAGAGAGAGAGAGAGAGAGAGAGAGAGAGAGAGAGAGAACAGAACCACCCAAGGTTGAAGAGAACACGTTTTATCAGTATTCCCCTTCCCATGGCAATGGGATATTCAAGCCCCTGGTAAACTCACTCTGCATTCGATATCTATTCCAGAAGTGTTTGGTATCTACCCTTGGCCGGCTCTCGATAACATTTATCGAAAATCAAAAAGTCTGAACCTACAAACACTGTACGGTCTTTCTAGCACTAAATTTCAGTCTTATATTTATTTCCGGTAAGAATTTCAAGGATTATAAAATGTCAGGAAAATAACTTAAACAGGTTGATCTTATCTACTTGACCCCGGGAGGAAAATAATGTCAAGCCATTTATGTTTTTAGTTCTCAGATTAGGTTTAAAAGTGTGTTTCACTGGGAAATACACTTGCTTTCTTCGGAATCTACCAGCTATTTTCTTGGTAGTGTAAAGTGAGCAGTGTACAACAAATTTAAAGCGAAAAATGCAATAATTTTGCAATATTCAGTTTACTTAGAGTTCATTCCACTTGCGTTAATAATTAGCCATGACAGATCCATAACAAAGTGTGTTGCAGCTAGGTACATAATCCGTCTTCATAACTTTGCTACCCGGAGATTCATTGAGGTATTCAAGTCCCACTCTAGCAGTTGACATCAATGAATGAAATAAAACACAGACACTTGAATTCATGCTGATTTCTGACAGGAATCTTCGCAGGAAAATGTACTATGCACTAGATACTTTACAGTATATACTTGAATCAGATGCATTTTATCCTTTTCCTAAGCTGATACCAAAGCGGTGAAATACCATTCCTTACCAAGCTGCTTTCAAAGAAAAGATCTGCAGACAAGCGCATCGCATTTCGATTATAAAAGGAAACTTGAAGAAAAATGCAGTTATATAGGCCACAAATATTCAGTGGCTGGCATGCTAGTGTTGAACAATACCATAGGCTCTGTAATTGATCCCTTGTCACTAAAAAAAATAAAAAAAAAACTTATTGAAGCATTTCTGGAAGTGGCTACTGGGTGGCAACAGTTATCGTCATCTGGACTAATGTTAACCATCTAACTGCGCAGTTATTCCACTTGATACAGTAGAGATCTAGACAGTAGCACATATAAAACCTATTACTTAGTAAATTTATCGAACATTACCTTTTGTAGAGAATATATGCAATAAATATAATTTTTGAAGTGAATAATGGTTTATTACGTATTGTAGTAAGTTTTAATTTAACGCAAAACCAGTCAAAAGGATTCAATGCTATTCGAGAATACATCGGCACAACGAAGTTTTGTGAACTTCCAAAGGAGCAATTGCTCTCAAATGTTTTTATGTATATATGTATTTATTTTGATGGGAATTCATGTATTCGTAAAACATGGCAAACATGAATCAAGTTAATTTTGAGGCATTGCGAATGTTGATACATGCTGCCGTAAACTCTGGCTCATAACCGTATACAATAGAATGATTTATTCCAGCGCAAAAGGTATTCAATACTCGTTCGGTTCAGAGTGAAAAAAAAATATCCTCACTTCATCACAACAGTGGAAGCTAATTCTGAAACTGAAGTACGCCATAATATTATTAATAAACGATACTAGATTTTTCTTTCATGTGGATTAATAAAAAAAAATCTATTTTCAGTGAATAATATCAAATACATATTATCGCAAGTCTCATGGCGATCTAAAACTTTCAAGAGAAAATAAATGAGGGTTGCACAATGGTTACATCAGAAAGGGATATGACGTCACTTGGTCTGATTTTCTTTCCCCGGAAATGAGGCGATTAATATTCCCTCCGGAACAGAGGCACTTGGAGGAATGTTTACGCCCCTCACCCATCCAGCTTCCCGCGAGAGAGGGAGGGACCTACGTGGCCTTCTTCACCATTCCAAAGTTCCAAAGAGAAAGAGAAAAAGTTTCCATTCTGGTTCGTTATAAACACTGACATGTTCAAAGACGTCATTCCCACTATTATTGTTCCTTGCTTAAGTACATTCCTATCTGTGATGATAGGCTGGGGATAAAAGAAGCACTTTTGCTCTCAGTCAAATATTAGCTTCCAAATAACAGCTTTCATAACTGTGAGGGCATTGTTTATATGAGCGGTTGTGAAGCAGCATTCATGCGGGTAAAAACTGCGTACTTTCTCGCTTAGTAAGGCATTCTGCTTTGACAGCGCATAATGAATAAATTCCTTTAGGAAATTCAGTTCACAAAGGGAATATTGAATTATGGAAAACAAGGCAGCTTGGAAAATATTACCTTAGATACATAAATTATATTAGTCTTTTGCCTAGTCATTATATTTCCCCACTATATTTTTTTGAACCAGTGAAATCATAACTGCTGAATTGTAATTGACTTGTTACTGATTTGCGCCTATAAAAACAAATAAAGTAGAGATATGCATATTACTAGCTTTTTCAAACTTTGGAAAAAAGCTTTGATTTCCATTTAGTAAATAAAAAAAAATCCAGACAACTTTTGCTTTTGGTAATTGGAAAAGCATAAAAGAATGAGCTTCTGTCCCGACAATTCTATCACATTTCCTAACTCTGCCTGTTTGAAACCTATTGGGGCCCACAGACGGGGACTTCTGAGAGGAAAAATTCTGATTTAGAAGCAAAGATTAACCGTAAATATTTGTCAGATCTTAATCTGTTTACAGTTAAGTATTAGTCCTTTTAAGCAGAAAAAAGACCAAGACTTGTATGCACCCAAAAGCAGTTAGACAGACGAAAACCCTTCGTCTAGCTTAACAATTCTGTTGCTGAAGGAAAACAGGATTTTTTTGTCCAGCTGTCATCACCAACCCCTGAAAGCAGGATTCGCAAAACAGAAGTACTGACCTGAGTCCGTTGTTCCCTGTTATCAAGGAGAGGAAATATTAACGCTTTTACTTCTCTGAAAGTGCACTGTAGGCAAAGTTATGGTTTCTTTGACCCCAAAGTAAAATTACGACCTAGATTTGACACCTCCTGCCTTCCGTCGTGCGTCCAGGAGAGGGAATTTCAAATTTTTTGGATGGGGTTCGGGTTGGAGAAGCTTCCCTTTTTCCATGTAAACGGAAAGTTTAGGATTTTACTCAGTAGAACTAAATAACTATTTTACTTTCAGGAGAGAGAGAGAGAGAGAGAGAGAGAGAGAGAGAGAGAGAGAGAGAGAGATTTCTATGATGTTTATGGGAATGTTTAAACAATTATTGAATTAATGCAAATCATTTTATTCTGTCCTGGCCAAAACTGTACAAAAAGGAGGAAAAAATGAACCAATGTCCTTAAACAAGCAAATAAACAAAGTATCTATTTTCTGACATATTTAGTACAGAAGAAACGCCTTTCCTTTTTCATTTAAGCACCAAAAATCAATGCAGTCCATTTGGCGCTTGGGAACTGACGGTGAATTTCAGGATGTAACTCTTCTTCTTCTCATGTGTGTATCTTCGTTCCACCATAACTCTGAAATGCATTGAGCAATTACAACCAAACTTTGTATGCATATGACTTACTATCTGGAAACGAACACTGTGGGGGTAAGACATCACTGTCACCAAAGGGGGTGGGGTTGGAAAGGGGGTGACATGTAAAAATAACTGAAAACGACAGATATTAGCATCTAATCCATAGTTTTCGAGGTCGCTGAAATGAATAGTGACACTCCCAATGCCCTTTAGGTCCAAGTTCAGCCCCAATAGGAAGGAGGGTGAGAGGGGGTGAAAAATAAAATGTCAAAAATGACAGATAGCAGTGTCTAATCCATAATTTTCGAGATTGCTGAGATCAGTAGTGACATTCCCAATGCCTGAAGAAGTTCAACCCCAATAGGAATGGGGGTGAGAAGGTGTGAAATATAAAATGTCAAAAATGTTGGGCGTTGTAATTGAAGCAACTAAATTTATCTTAACAGGAAAGTGAGAGAGTGAGAGTGAGAGAGAATGAAAGGGAGAGGAAGAGTAGAGGGGGTGTTAGGAAGGAGAGAGAGAGAGAGAGAGAGAGAGAGAGAGAGAGAGAGAGAGAGAGAGAGAGAGAAAGTATTGGTTGTCTTTCAGAGTTTTCCCAGTAGAGTGTATGTGTGTATGTTCCAGCATAGTTCTGAAACGCATTAAGCAATTTCAACCAAACTTGTTATACACATGATTTACTATCTGGAAAAAGAATACTGAGGGTTAGACTCCACTAGCACCAAAGGACACCAAAGGGGTGGGGGTGGGAAGGGCTTCCCTGAAGCAGGGCTGGTTCTGCCTGTAGGCTTAATAACTAAAATAACTTTACGGGTTTATTATGCCTCATTTCGGTATACATATGACATACTATCATGAAAAGAATATTGTGGGGTAAGACATCACTGGAACCAAAGGGGTCGGGGTGGGAAGGGGATGAGATGTACAAATAACCGAAAACAACAGATATTAGCGTCTAATCCATAGTTTTAGAGGTTGCTGACATGAATAGTATCACCCCCAATGCCTCTTAAGTCTAAGTTCAGCCCCAGTAGGAATGGGGGTGAGAATGGGTGAAAAAAAATGTGAAAAATGGGCAATTTAACTGAAGCAGCTATCTTAACAGGAAAGGGAGAGGGTGAAATAGTTTTTACCCGACGGATACCACTCATTCGACGCATCTCCCTTTAACTTGAGGAGATTGCAATTTCCGTGTGAGACTTGCTTTCTCGATCATGATCAACAAGGCACAGGGACAGTCTATTAAGTACCGTGGAGTAGATTTGAGATCGTCATGTTTTTCCACGGCCAACTTTGTGTTGCTTGCTCAAGGGTTGGGTTCACCCAAGAATTGGTGAAACCTTAAATGTTGTTTACAGTCAAGTTTTGTGTTAAAATAGTATTATATTGATTTTGTGAAATATTTTACCTTGTAATTTGTATACAGTATTTATATTTTTTAAAAACTATAAATAAAAATTCTTTGATATTACACTATAGATAGATTTGATTCCTTTTCCTGTCTAATAGAAGGTTTGGATAAATAAATTTCCGGTTTGTGTGTGTCTATATATATATATATATATACTACGGTTTTGAGTTTTTACGGAAGTATTATATTTTCATATATGTTACCAAGGACTGGTTAGTGTGTCACAACACCGGAGACTTATTATCAACTAAAACGGTCATATAGCTAATATAAAGGATATATATATATATATATATATATATATATATATATATATATATATATATATATATATATATATATATATATATATATATATATGATTTTACCTGGGAAATGCTTATCATGAGCCAGTTCTAGACTCTAAATGAATGATTTCGTTATTTACCTCCATATTTTTGTAATATCTGACTGCTTTTGATTCGGGAAACTGTAAAAAAAAAAAAAACTAAGAAAATGGGGAATATAACTGAGCCGATGGCTCTACTCACAAGGCAATTGTAAGCAAACACTATAGGGTAAGTTTACGATTATGGACATTTACATTAAATAACCAATCAGAAGATGAAATGAATTAAACAGACAGGCAAGGCCTGAGAGATTAGTTATAACTTTCAACACTTGAAGGTAGCTCAGTCAATGTGACGATGCTGATTCACGAAGGGCAAGGCACAATCAAGGAAGAATTCCACTAGGATCCCTCTGTAAACGGAGAGATTTACGAATTAAAGGCCAGTAAGGACACAGCAAAATATGGATAGGACAAGGCGGTGTGCGGAGGGTACCAAGAATGCCTTGAACCCACGATCTTACGTAATTACTTAAACACTGGAATTTTCATAACTGCTCTAACAAGGAAGTATAGTATGAGAATTAAAACAGTGTGACTCAATGAATAGAACCTTTGTAACAGATCACTTTACCTTATAGAAGAGGTGGCTTCATCAGGGGTAATGGCAGCAGAGGAGGGCTATAAGGCTTCACTGGTAAGAATACCAAGGCCCCTACAAAGAGGCATGGTGCTCTGAAGGAGGCAGGAATGCAAAGAGCGGATGTGACTCACTTGCGTCCAGACTATTCTCTAACTTCTCGTTCCTTCGGTCAGTCCCTTTTAAGACCTCGGGTCAGTGATTTCGATGCTTTCCTCATGCAGGTTAGTGTCGTTCTCCCATGGCTGCGCATCATTCGAATCGCGGTCCACTTCGTGATGAGCCCATTCCAGGTGTTCCCACAGGACCCTCACTCTCTCTCTTAATCAGGTTTTTTCTGCCTCTCACCTGAAATTAATCTCCTCCCCGCCTTGTGTTCTGAAAACCAAGGGTTTCCTAGAGTCACATGTACAAAGAGAGGAAGTGGGAGAGATATACATAGTGCAATTAATGGATTTAGGGAGGGGCCAATATTTCTTTTACCCTTCCTTGTCAGGCAGTGCTAAGCAATGCACTATATTTTTCTTTTATCTGCTTTAAATTAAGCGTTTGGTAGCTGGGATGCTTGGGAAGATGTGGTAATATATATATATATATATATATATATATATATATATATATATATATATATATATATATATATATATATATATATATATATATATATATATATATATATATATATATATATATATATATATATATATATATATATATATATATATATATATATATATATATATATATATATATATATATATATATATACATATATATATATATATATATATATATATATATATATATATATATATATATATATATATATATATATATATATATATATATATATATATATATATATATACATACACACACACACACACACACACACACATATATATATATATATATATATATATATATATATATATATATATATATATTTGTTTTGTGTGTATGTGTGCGTGGTAGATGGATTCACGTGGTGTCTAATTTGATACAAATGAAACAACAAAAATATTTTATGGAAGGGTAGTATACAATTCTCACATCGAGCATACTTCGTGATATTAATATTGGCTATATGATCATAAAGTTCAGTTTAATATAACCAATATAACGAATAAAAACATGTTGATAGGCAGCGTATTTTCGTAAAGAACATCTTAAATAAATAGCCTAAAATCTAAAATATCTGAGTACTCATCTCTCTCTCTCTCTCTCTCTCTCTCTCTCTCTCTCTCTCTCTCTCTCTCTCTCTCTCTCTCTCTCTCTCTCATAAAGAAAGTGGGTTGGGTATGTTGTCACTAAGTATTGTTGAAACAATTCCGTCAGCTGAGCCAGTTTAATTATCACTTTCACGTTTCAGCTTTTGAGTTAAATATTTTTCTCTTTTCGAGGATAATGCCACTTGTAATAGGACTTTTTTTATTCATATAACAATGTATAAGTAAAAGAATCGGTTCACTACGCCATGAATCACAGATATGCGATTGGTTATCAATCCCGAGACCAGTCATTGCTTGAGGTCGCCGTTAATCGACTGATATATTTCCTTGCATCATCATTTTTTGCTATGGTCTTTCGTGATCATAAACAATAAAGCACTACTGAAAAACAACAAATACTTCTAGCAGTGTTGTTTTAGTGATAAAATTTTATTCTTTGACATTTCTTAACCATGAACATGGCGTTTGGAATGCTGACCTCTCTCCTAATGTGTCTCGCATCATGTTATGAGGTTGAAGCGGATCTGAATGTGCCGTGTGTTAGAATAAAAGTATCCCTTCCCCTCTTCCCAGCTTCCAGGAAGCATCTATAAGTGCATAAGCATCCGGGTCTCTGATGTGGTTCAGCGTTCAGGGAGTATTAAGAATTCAGATCTGGTCTTCTCTGCAAATTCTAACCTGAGTCGCTCGCGTCTATCTGAATCGCTACTAGCAGGGATAACATTTCATAGATATCTAGACACGTTCTTGATGTTGGAAAAATTAGATTTTGGAGATCTGAATGGAAGTCATAATTATTCTTGATTTATTGTGGCCAGTTATTATTATTATTATTATTATTATTATTATTATTATTATTATTATTATTATTATTATTGTTCAGAATATGAACCATATTCATATGTAACAAGCCCACAAAAGGGGTCATTGACTTGAAATTCAGGCTTCCAAAAAAATTTGGTGTTCATGAGGGAGAAGTAAGAAGAGGTAAAGGGAAATACAGAAAGAAGAGATCTCACTTATTAAAAAAAAAAAAAAAAAACAAATTAACAAGAGCAGTACTGCGTTGCATCTCCGCTGGAACTTTTGAAGTTCCATCTGCACGACATCCTCAGCAGGAAGACTGTTCCACAGCCCAAATGTGAGGAATAAAGGACCTCTGTGTACATAAACATTCATGCTTGTAACAATACATACACACAGATATATAGGCTTGCATTCATATACATCTTTACATTACGTACCTTCTATGTATACATTGCATTTTTGTCTCTAAACTCGAGATGAAGAGATGTTGGTGTATGTTATATTACACATAATGGGAAAATACATTGTGGGATACATGCATATGGACAAACTCACAAACACACTCACGGAAAATACAGATTTATATATATAATTTATAAAGAAATATATATAAAGGATAAATATTGCTATCAAAACTTTATATATATTTATTTAATATTATATATATATTTATATATATACAATTTACAAAATTGTTGTTTGAATTAAAAATCATTACTATCAAAACTTTATATATATTTATTTAAAATATATATTTATATATATATATACAATATATAAAATAATTATGTGAATTAAAAATCATTACAATAAAATATATATATATATATATAATTAAAATTCAGAGATTTGTGATGTGATACCAAAAAAATATGCTTACTGGAATTTCAGAGGCCCTAAATACAATATTTTATTAGCACTGAACGTAATTTGAAACGATGATGCACACACAAAATGCAGGCATCTGTATGTTTGTGCATGTGAAGTGTGTCACTTCTTTCCAGTTAAAACTTTTGCAACTTCCAAAATTCGAAATGGTGAGAGCATTGATTGGGATCTTACAATTCCTCTAACATCCGGTGAAATTTATTCAAGGAACACAAGGTCTAATCCCAGACTAGGGACAGAGATAAGAGATTTATCAAACGGGAAAAAATAAAATAAAAAGAATATATTGGTTTCAAAAAGAGAGTTGAGAGAGAGAGAGAGAGATTCAATTCCTATAGAGTATAGAGAAAGAGATAAAAAGAGGAGGAGGTCAAGAGAGTTCTTCAAAAGCTGATGTAAAATCTTTTGGCTCAAAGAGCCTTGACATCTTAACTTTATTAAAATTTCTCTTTGTCAGTCTCTTAAACCGATGGAAATTTCTTTCTCACTTGTAATTTCTCGTTTACAGACTTTCTGGATAATTCAGTAACAACTATTTCTAAAACAAAGCTTTAGAAGGAAGACGATTGTTTTTTCCTCTATATTCTGAGGTGATTTTGTTTTCTCTCACAGAGCCTGGAACTCTAGAGTCAAAAAGACAGCCAAGATTATTTGCATTAGAAAAAATGTTTTAATGTCATATCAGGTCAAGGTCAAATTGTGTTTACCTACGGAGGTGCATAATTGTTCTTTGATTTTGATCGTAAACAATTAGCTCGTCAGTTACTGCCTCGGTGTTTCCATCATGATTAGAAACCAGAAGGGTCAGGTGCAATCCAGAATTCCAGGAGCCCAATTTTTTGTATATAATATCGTAAAACGTCATTCGGTGATAAATATTCTATAGTCATTTTGAAATCAACGGAAGAAAAAGGACTGAAGACCAGGTTTTGGGTCATATAGAACTAGCTTATTTGGGATGCTGGATTTCACTGATTTCATTCTTGCTTTCTGTTTCAGAGACTTGGTAATTCATCCGTCAAGACCGGTTCTCAGGACGACTTATTCGAATAATGCCATTGGTGCTTTAAAAATCACCGATAAGAGAGATAACGTCAACTTTATCTTTGCATCGACGAGCATTTGGCGTTTTTGTGTTAAAAGCCAAAATTGCAGTTCAAAGTGTCTGGATACTGATGCTTTCTGTTTCTTTCCTCCAGGAAAAGCACAGTAATTTTAACTGTTCGTTCAGATGGTACATAGTTTTCAGTTTAAATCATCGACCAGAAAGGTTTTGAATACCAATTTTTATATTCAAGTGATCATAATGGGATGTTGCATATTTTATAAGAGTAATAAAACCTGTATCAACAAATTCAAAAGAAGCTTTAGGAATACTGACTGTTGATATAGCTGGTTCTGTAAGACTCTTCTTTTATATAAAATTTAAGACTTGTTTGCTATCTTTTAAGATGATATATAAAATATAATTGGGTATATTATATATATGGCAGTTTTCTCCTTATAGTTCATATATTAAAAGACATGCTTGCTATATATAAGATGATATATATAAAATATAAATATATAATTATAGTGATATATTTTTCCTATAATCCTCTATTTGAAAATATACAGTAATAATAATATGTTATATTAATATATATATATATATATATGCATATTTTTATATATTTGACATTTATCACATCACCGTGATTCATTACAATAAATTCAAACAGAGTTTTTAATGTAACAATTTTAATTCGGAAATAATTATTTTATTAATTGTATATTATTACCGAAGGGGAATTTTTAAGTTGATAATAAGTTTTGATCGTAATAGTTTTTCCTTTCAACCAGCTTTTTTACAAAATTAGGACTACATTGGACGGCAATTTAACCCACGCGGCCAGCGTGGCAATTTTTAGTGGCAAAAGACTGGCAATTTATAGGAGGTGGTTTTCATTTAAGCTCGATAAAATGATCTTAAAATAATCGTAGTTAATTTTGCGTTTGCATATTTCTATAATGATTTTAATGTTTGAAAGCTCAGGGCTGGATAGATGTTTTATGTTATATTGTCATCCACATAACGTTATTTTTAGACACAAATTTCAGTCTCATCACGTTTTAGATTTTATTAATGCCCAGTACTCCAGTATTAAGTTTACTATGGATATATAAATATGCAAATCTCTATATATTCCTGGACCTAAGTATTTCAACGTGAGTCAAGGAAAAAACCAGTATTACAGAAAGAGCACCTTTACTGAGTTGGGGACTAATTTTACAGTGCTTGTCATTTTCATTTTAAATTAAATGCTATTTTTACACTCATTTCCACACACACACATATATATATATACATATATATATATATATAAGGCTTGTGTGAAATTGAGTTGTGACAGGTTTTTTTAAAAATAGTTGTTTTATATAATATATATATATATATAATTTTGAAAAAGTGGTCGGATATATATATTTATATATATATATATATATATATATTATATATATATAATCTATGTGTGTTTCCCTGTGTGTTCAACGATGTTTCCGTACAAAAAGTTATAAAGATCATGCACTCACTCACAAAAGAGGAAATGGTTCCCGTTTTGGATCTTGCAATTCCTCTAACATCCGGTGAAAATGAGACACGGAACTTACAACGCCTAATCCCAGACTAGGGACAGAGATAAGAGGATTTATCACAGTGAAAAAATAAAATGAAATATGATATATTGGTTTCGCAAAGCGAGAGAGAGAGAGAGAGAGAGAGAGAGAGAGAGAGAGAGAGAGAGAGAGAGAGAGAGAAGAGGAGGAGGAGGAGGAGGAAGAAGAAACTGCAGTTGATGTAAATTGTTTCCTGAGGAGCGTTTCATATTAACTTTAATAAAATTTCCATTTGTGATTCTCTTGCACTGAATAAAATTTCTGTTTCTCACTTGTAATTTCAAGTTTATAAGACTTTCCCCATCACATAAATAACAAACTTATTTTGAAACATAATTTCCATTCCTAAAATAACCTTTAGTGGGAATCGCGAACATTTTATCCTCTATATTCCGAGGTGATTTTGTTTTCTCTCGCGAGCCTGGAACTCTGCAGCCAATATTTCACTCAAGAAATGAAGTGTGAACTGCGCAAAAATCCCCGAGGCCGGTCATATCAGGTCAAGGTCATATCCCGTTTCCTGAGGTGCATATTATGTGCTTCTCGTCTCCCGATAGACCAACTGAGCTCGTCAGTTACTGCCTCGGTGTTTCCAACATGATTAACAGGAAAGCAGAAGGCTCACTTCCGCTTGATTCCAGAATTCCAGGAGCAGCTTGTATATAATACGTAAACGTCCTTGGTGATAAAGATTCGTCGGCATTTTGAAATCAAAGCCAGGATGCTGGCTTTCACTGATTTCATTCTTGCTTTGTTTCAGAGCTGTTTTCAAATAGTTCTCACGAATTATTCGAATAATGGAGCTGGTGCTTCAAAAGTCACTGATAAGAGAGATAACGTCATATTTGCACTGCCTATTGCATCGCGAGGGTGGCGTTTGTGTGTGCGAAGGAATTGCAGCCAAAGGGTCTGGATACTGACGCTTTCTGTTTCTTCCTCAGGAAAAGACGGCAATTTCAGCGTCCGTTCTGACGGAGTTTTCAGTTTAATGTCACCAAGAAAGGTTTTTGAATACCAATTGATATATTCAAAGTGATCGTACGGATGTTGCATATTTTGTAAGAGTAATAAATACCTGTATCGACAAACATAATTTCGCGTGCTTTAAAACACACACACACCACACACACGTTACAGGGTATATATATATATATATATATATATATATATATATATATATATATATATATATATATATATATTATATATATATACTTTTACATATATGTGTTCGAAATTTTTCTCTATAAACTAGAGAGAAACAGCGGTAGGTAACCGGATGAATAAGTCATATTGTAGACAATGGGGAGCATCTTGGGAGAAACACCCATAACATCACACTGGCAGATTCTCCATCATGCCTGGACCCTCACCCACCTCAGACTCTAAACAAAACGAACGAGGAAAAGTCATCGAATATGACCGAAATTCATTTCAGATATATGTAGTGTTACTTCCAAGACGTCGTTGAGATCTATAATATGTGTCCTTAAGATCCTATAACATAAACCCTTACTGGTCTGAAGGTCTTCCAGGGTCTAGTATTCATTGTCTGTCCTTATGAGATTACCGTCTAAATATGGCTCAATTGATATGACAGCCTTCCTCGCAAGAGCGCTTTCCTGCTTGGTAATGTTTTTTCATACTTCGTCTATAATTCTGATCTCCAAATGTTGAAGCAAGAAGCAAATTCATTCCATCTCTCTTCTGACATCTTCTGAAATTCCGTGTATCAGTTTTATTTTTTGTTCTCCCAAATCTCTCTATTTATTTATTTGTAACACTTTCCCATAACTTGTCTTTCTCTGCGGGCTGACTTCCCGTTGGAGCCCTCTTGGGTTGGCAGTCTGTCAACTCTGTCCATAAGGATTTTCAGCTGAAGATTTAAAGAAAGAAAGAGAGACTGGATTTAATACTGACCTCAGTTTATTATCCCTTAATTTCTGAGTTCTATCCTCTCGGAAATCTCGAAGCTGCGTTTTCGATGCTTGTGTTCGGTAGGAGGATGATAAATGTCATATGAATGATTTGAGACTTTGTAGCTACACTCCCATACTACAGAATATCTGATCAGTGTATCTATGCAATATCCATGGTAGAAAAGTTGTTAACATTCTTTGGTTCCTAATAGTTTTATGTACAATTTATCAAGAGGGGAATTATTATTTTGTTGCCATAGACAGCATCGCGAAGGTTCATCATAGTTTCTTCTCTCAAGGTGCAAAACGATGTTGACATTTCCATCTTTTATTAAAATTGGCTGGAGAATCTTATTCACTTTCCTAAAATGAAGGATGTCGCATAATTGCAATAACTACAGTATGTGAAGTCCAAAAGATAGATGTGACTTCAAAGTACTGTTCTCCTCAATCACAAAATATGTGAAGGTAAAAGTAAGGAATAAACTCCAGAGGGCTTTGTTACATGACCCGGCAGTTCACGCTGCATATATTTTCATTGTCGTTTTTTACTGTCACTCTTCAGGTAGTCTGACTGGAAGGGTATGATATATATATATATATATATATATATATATATATATATATATATATATATATATATATATATATATATATATATATATATATATATATATATATATTCAATCAGTAAGCTACAAACGTCATATGGGTTAAAATGAAAAATCCACTGTAGTATAGTTCTTGTCTTCGCTGGTTCGAGCCCACGAGACGACGAACTTATTATCAACTAAAAATTCCCCTTCGGTAACATATATGAAAATATATTGTCTCCGAGGTAGAGCAAATTGATATTAAAGAACGTTTGTAGCTTACTGATTGAATATGAATCACAGTGATGTGATAAAGAAAGTCATATATATATATATATATATATATATATATATATATATATATATATATATATATATATATATATATATATATATATATATATATATATAGAGAGAGAGAGAGAGAGAGAGAGATATAGAGAGAGAGAGAGAAGGGGATGGAAGTAAAGTTCGAATCATGAAATTGGAAGTGTTCCAAAACGCAATAAATAATACTGTTTGTATATCACGATTAAGCGAAACCTGTACGGTCATATTGTATGTCAAGCGAATTCTCAAGATTGCCGAGAACGAACGATCTATTTTGAGAAGAAAACGAGTAGACAGTGCAACTGTTGACGTGTAAAGTGTATTGAAAGAAACGTAATAGGTTTAATACAACATTACAAATTACTTTCAGTTGGCGCCTCTGTGGATTTCTCTTTTAAGCGTAAAATTCCTAAGTAAACTATCGAGTGCTTTAAATCACAGTATCATGTTATCGTTGAATTTACACACGCAAGAAATATAATCGTAAATATTCAAACCGTAATCAAAATCTTCACGGAAAATTGTGTTGTTGAACGTCTCTTTTCGAAGAAAGTTTTCATGCAACCTGGCACACACACACACACACACACACACCCCGAAGCAGAGAATTGAACTTTTATTCAAGGTGTTTCAAAATTTGAAGTAAACAATGGGGAAAGCTTATTGAAACCGATTGCTTAACAAATCAGTTTTCCCTATTCGCCCTGCAATGCTCCATCGAAGGTTCCAATTTTCAATATATTTTATAATATAATTATGATAACACAAACAGAGAAAAATCAGTGGCTTTTATGAAATGAAAAAGGCATTAAGAGCTCAGTTCCTTAGGCACAGTCTTCTTATAATACTAAAGGGAATGTTCTGTATTGATGTGAGAAATTCAGGGTATTTGGAGCACCATAACTTGGTTTCATATATGTCATCAGTGCCAGCGCCTGACTTCTTGTATATCACTATCATTTTCAATTCCTTACTGTATTGGCTACGCAAGGTGTTCAGTTTTGTCTTGACTGTTTCAAGGGCGCATTTAGGATTGATTTCCTTCACTGACAAGTATAGTTCATTATATGCTCTTGTTTTTAGATTTTTTTCTTGTAGTCAGCACATTTTACCTGCCAAAAGCTGGGATGTTTCCTATATTTCTCAGTTAGGCGTAATGTCGGGTTTCTTGTCCATTCAAAGGGTATATCGCTAACAGTGGGCACAGTTGAAGCAGCGACATCCATCATTTACCGTGATTGGTCAGGTACAGGCGCGCAGTTGTGTCAGATAACACGGGCCATTGTCAGCCCTGTGGAATAATACGGTACATCGCACATACATATCCGATGCATTCCAGGTATTTGCAGACCGTATGCTCCATAACTATCAACATTCCACTAATTTCTCACTGCATAAGCCAGACACCGGAACGTCTGGCATGGAGATTAACTGTCAAGTTCAATGATGACGTTTCTGCGCATCTGGTAACACTGCTGGGTATGTCGCACACAGGTGCCCACCCTAGAATATTATAGCTCGCTATGGACTGCCTCGGTCAGGGATGGTGCTTCTTTCAGTTGTTCGAGTCTACACTATCATTTTCCTCGTATTTGCTTCCGAGTTCTGGAACTGAAAGATACAGACTTCATTTAGACTTCTTGGGTCTTTATCAAAATGTAAAGTGAAAGTTGTTTGATCTGATATAGCTGTCTGACATTGACGGGAGAGTTTTTGATACATGAAATAAAATGCATTTAATTCAGTTTCATAATCAAGTTCTTAACCATCTTTCAAGCATACCTGTCAAGGAATGAGTTTAAGTGCTAGATCAATACATGTTTATTCAGCTCTGAAACACTTGGCAGATATATGAACAAATAATAAACAGAATGATAAAAAGAAAAGAAAGGCCTTATGCTAAAAGCAGACTGTATAAGTTGCATCCTAAATGATGCTCTTCGCTGCAGATCAAAAAGGAATTCATTCGATAATTTGAATCTCAATTGCTGTAAACTCTTTGACAACTTCTCGTACGCAAATAGATACTTCAGTATCTGTTATTCACTCACTTATGCGAGAACGCTGTCCATAATTACAGTAATAGCTTAGCGATCTGAAAGCAACATGCTTCATCTTCTGTTTCATATTCAGATCAAAGTGTTTGTATCAGGGGTCTGGAGATTTAATTAAAAGGATATATACTGATTCCTCAATAATACATACATACATACATACATACATACATACATACATACATACATACATACATACATACATACATATATGTGAGTGTGTGTGTATGTACAGTATGTATGTATGTATGTATTATATATATGTGTGTGTGTGTGAACTCGCATGTGTGTGCCCGTGTTCGTATATGCCTGCGTGTGTGTGTATTTGTGCATATGTCTACATCCATACGTGTTTGTGTTAGGTTAATGGTATCATAGATTGGATACTAATTTCTTTCTTTTCTCTTTTACAAACAGTTTTCTCCCACCGGGGTAAGAGATAAGAAAATAATGTCTTTCTATTTATATACTGGATATGACTAATGAGAGCTTTGTTTCTAAAAGTGTAAACTTCACTATTCCGCAACGTTTTAAGACAATAAACAACCATAAATAAGCGGTTTGCATAGGCTAAGAAATGTTCGTCTTTAGATTCAGATTAAGCCACGGGATTGGAATTCCTCAAAGAAGCGCAATAAACAAAGAAGGAGTCATTCAGTTTGTAATTCATGATAAGGTTGAGGTAAATTACACCACCATCTCACGCCCTGGCTAATAAAAAAGGCTCTTTAATTTTGTATGGAGTTCCAGCAACTGGAAATCCAGTAAGTTCTCCACAGACCATTGCTCGCGCAAAGTTACATTCATTTGTATAAAGACAGCCTTATTCAATTATGCGAACTGAAATCAAATAATTTAATGTCCTTAATAAATATATCATTTCCTCATCAGCTACAGTAATCAGATCGTGGAGGGTGGATCGTGCTTAAATAGACAACTTCAATTCACTCACTCTCTCAATGCGGAAAGTTAAAATGGAGAGAGAGAGAGAGAGAGAGAGAGAGAGAGAGAGAGAGAGAGAGAGAGAGAGAGAAACCAGGACAGGACTGAACACTGTCCCATCACAGAGCCCACTTCAATGATGCATATTATACAAAATGAAAGAGAAATCGATCCCAGCTGACTTGAAGCTTTGTGAAAGGTAGTTTTATCCCAGCCAGACGCCGTTTTGGTGTCACATCCTTTGACTTTTCGCTACACTTTTAGCTGGGAGCGTTCTCTGATGCAGTCGCTGCAGTCAAAATGTTTCTGAAGCCTTCCATTTACATTGCAAAGGATTTCACTTACTGAACGAGATTTTAGCTGTGACTTTACTTTTATTCTCGCCTGGTGTGGTCAGTTTGTTTATTAGTTATATGTAACTGATAGAGAACCTCTGGATACTTTAACTATCGTCCATGTGTCAATTAAATTATTCTAATACTCGTCCTCTCAGTTAAAGATATCAATTATGAGAGGAACTGTCTACCTTTTCATGATTATTAATCATAGCTGAACTCAACCACGACATTAATATAAAGAATTATTGAAATAAAACGAAACAATGTCAGTTTATCTCTTATCCTGTTGCTCTGGTACCTCTCGTGAAACATCCAACTATTTCTGTTCCCAAATGAAAACGTTCATTCTTTTATTGCACTGCCAACAACGGGAGAAACACGGGAAATGTGAAAAGAATTGTCGATTTTGCGAAAGATTTTTAGTTTTCTTATATATTTCCTTTAACACACACATACACATATACACACACATATATACAGTATATATATATATATATATATATATATATATATATATATATATATATATATATATATATATATATATATATATATATATATAGAGAGAGAGAGAGATAGATAGATAGATAGATAGATAGATATATGTCTATGTACTCCACAATGAAAATGAAGGAGAAACCAGAGGAAAAAGGAAACGGAGTTCTTAATTTGTCCCAACAGTTTCGCCTTCCATCGGGCCTCTTCCGGGGAACTTTATTGACTAATCAGTCTAGAAAAAAGATATACCGGACACATGTTTACATTTGACTTCAAGACTTACATAAAACATAAACAAGTAAAAATGGTTAACGGTGCTTACAACTGTTCACGGGATAATCTAAAATATAAGTTGTCTAGTACATAGTTCGTCCAGCAGAAAAGGTTAACAGTCTAATGAGGCTACCTTGGTAATTAAGTGAATACCTAAGTCAGTATATTACATAATTTGTACTGGTTTTTCATAATATGTAGAAAGAGCGGGTCTCAAATGAGAGTTAGCTCTCATTTTAACAAACAAATTAAATCCCTTTTAAAACCATTTAATTAAAGTCTACCACTCTAGTGGTTAAATCAAGTCAAGACGCACAAAATCAATAACCTATTACACCAATCATTAGTTCAGGCTCAGTTTCGTATAATTTATCTAAATGGCTTGTAAAAATTCTTACACCTTTGGTAGGAAACAATACGAATGTAAAAAATATTGTCGACTTTATAAACAAATTTAGTAGTTTGAATTTGAAATTTGATTTTAATTTATTTGTTGTCTTTTTCGCCTTTTGAAGAACCACAAAGTTCCAGAGCGGTGGAGGGTTGAAAGAGGCATTTCCGGAAGAGTTTTGGGGGCCCTCAATCCTTGGACTCTCATGAAATGCTTTGTATCACAGAGTCCAATTTCATTTTTAAGTGAATGAGAAATGTAGAAATGAAAGAATTTGCCGTATAAAGCTTAGGAATAAAATAACGTGAATGAGATTGTTTTCAGAATGTTTTTTTAAGTTTAGTGAATGGAGGCACAAGAGCTAAAGGAAAATGTGAACAACGAAGACATTTACGAGGTTAATGAGGGTCATATGATGTCCTGGCTTAGAATAGAATAGAATATGGAATTTAGGCCAAAGACTAAGCGCTATGACCTATGATGTCATTTCGCGCTGAAATAGAAATTGAAAATAGAGAGGTTTGAAAGGTGTAACAGGAGAAAAACCTCTCAGTTGCACTATGAAACAATCTTACGAGAGGGTGGATAGCAAGATGGAAGAAAGAGTATGAATGGAGGCACAGTAAAATGAATGAAAGGGGTTGCAGTTAGGGGCCGAAGGGACGATGCAAAGGACCTTAAGTAATACCAACAGTGCGCCACGTGATGTGTCCTGACGGCACTGCCTCCCAACGGTGACTTTCCTGTAGTGAATTCCATAATTGGCATTGCTCATTTAAGTTTTAAAAGAACGTGTTTCCATTTTCATTACCTGGCCAAATACAGAACATGTCGCCAACATAAACTATTTTTTTTTTAGTTTCTGGAATAATATTGTTAATCATTCTGCTCCTGGAAATATTCTACGTACAAGTTGCTCAGCGCAGGTGATGGGGGATTTTCCATAGCCATCACAAAATTCTGAGGAATTTCCCGCTGAATAAAATTTTACCATCTTTTCTTTTTTTTTTTACTAACTTTAATCAGTGTTACAGTGCTAATTGGAGAAAGGACAGAGCCGGCTGTCAGCTATCGAGTAGTTCAGAAAGAAATTCTAACAAATAATTGAAAGTTCTTAGTACAAAAAAAAAAAAAAAAAATTACATGGAAACTCAAAAGCCTGCATTCACCATTAACTATTTAACTTGTTAATTAGGTCGGCAGTATTCCTTATGCTAAAGCCCGTAATGTTCACTCGGTGGATTAAGAATGTAAATAGATATTTTGATAGTTTGTATGATGCTAAACCAAGAGAGCTAATTACTGACTGGAGGTCTAGCTATTCGGCCTTCGTACAGGTAGAGTATTGGCCACTGCTTCATTACATGAGAACCAGCAATCTTCGTCAAGGCCTGTGGGACAAATATTTCTTTCCTTCCAGCGCCAACCTTTGATATTCAGTCGCAACTTCATCTATTCGGTTACAGTCGCTATGCTCGCCATTGGTGTTTCAGAATAGAAACAGATACACATAGAATGGAGGCCACTAAAAAATCTTTCATTGTTTCTGGAACCGACGAAAAGGTTCTACTGGTTTCCCAAAAAATAAATTATCCTTATCCTTTCCAACAAAATAATTATCTTCGTCGAGTAATCAGGACTCATATTTACCCTTAACAATAAACTAATCAAAAATGAATTTCAGTCAGTCCACAAAAAAAGTTAATAGTGGAAATGGTTCCCATAAGAGCTTATATATAAATATATATATATATATATATATATATATATATATATATATATATATATATATATATATATATATATATATATATATATATATATATATATATATATATATATTTCGAACTAATACTGAAATGGAAAACCCCGGTTATTCCAGATTACGAGGCAAATTACGAGGCAGAAGGGAAAACACATTGCAAGGGAAGCCCAATGATCAGCATTTACGAGGAAATAAATAGCAGGGATACCAGAATGGTAGATGCAAAATGTTGACTCGAAATTCTGAAAAACTTTGAATGCTTTGCAAGTATTGCTGCTGGGCAAAATCACCTCTCGTAGTCTTCTGCAACTTTTCTGGAACATTTTTCCTGTTTATTTAACAACGATTTCGGTGAACACCATTGGAAGACGATGCTATGGCAAAAGTCATGAAAGAATATTTCGTTGAAAGGAGAGGGATTTATAATGGAATACTGTTATACAACTTTGAGATAAGTTAACAAGGATGTCTCCCACAAATCCAATTCATCAGTAGCTTCAAAACAAAAAGTTAGGGACTCTTAGTATTATAAAAAAAGGAAGAATTCTTCAGTGACTTCCTACCATCAATATTTTAAGAATAAACATCGGAACCTTAGCCAAACACGACATGAGTTATATAATGGAGCTGAACAACTTTTGTTCCAGCGAGCACAGAAGGAATCCTTAGGCAGGTTTAGATAAACGACAAAATAATATCTTCCAGAACGCAGCTTCTACCACCAAGAATGAACGACTAAAAAAGATATCAACCATCACATTCTATAACAAAATATGCCTAAATTTCACAGGAAAAAAAGTTTAAAATGGTTTTCTGGTAAACAATGTCTGTCTCGTTCTGTCACCAGGAAACAACTCCCATGACAAGTAAGATATCCGAGAGTCACGTCTGTACATTTATTCTTCGTTACTTTTGATTATTTTCCAACTAATTTTGATAAAGTGCTTTCCTTTTGTAATGGAATGGAATGGAATGAAATAAGGATTTTAGGCTCAGTGTCAAAGCACTGCAGTTGAAGTGCAATTTAGTAAAATCTTGAAAGACTAAATAAAATTACTTAATATTTCAGTGAATACAATTCATTAAGAGTGCATATAAGATGTGAATGTAATTACCGATACAAGAGAAAATAATTTAAAATCATTAAAATCATAAGATAGAATTTAAGTAATTCTGCTGTAGAGTGCTGTAAAACCAAAAGACCGCAAATTTTAATAAAAACCCGTGTCGTTCAAATATCCTATTAGAATTCGGGAGTCAACATTCGGGAGTAGTAGGTTCCCAATACTTGAGCCAGCCAGTCCGCGTCTTTGGCACAAACAAACCCTCTGGTTCAGGTCCCCCCTTCCAAAAGGAACCCTTCGGTCAAGCGAGAGTAACCATACTTCTGGTTGGAACGACTTTGTCAAGGGTGAAGCACAAGATGACTATTTAGCACGGAAGGAATCTGGTGATCCAAGGGAAGGACATATCTATGATAAAATGAAATTTTCTAAAGCTCATTTCAAAGGGATGTTTAGATTTTGTTAAGAAAATGAGGAAGAAATGACATCCAATAAAACTGCTACGAGTCTTAAAGGGAGTAGGAAGAAGCCTTATTACTGGACATAATAAATAATGCGAGTGGTTTTGAAAACATTGCCGATTTATGGAAAGAACTTTATTCTAAACTGTTTAACGACCCTACTCATCCGGTCCCAGACCCAGTGGAAAATCAAAGTCAGCGAGGTGTTACAGGAACAAATGTAAATGAAATTTCGAATGCTTTCAGTTCTCTGAACTCTTCCAGTAGCCCTGGACATGATAGACTGACCCTTCAGCAATTAACTGAGGCTCATCCGGTACTTAAAGTTTTACTGAGTTTATTCGTCACTTCCTGTTTTTGTCACCCATACTTCCCAAGAGCTCTTATTCTGGTCATACTTTCTCCTTTGATTAAAGATAAAAACGCCAACCACAGTGACATATCAAATTATAGGCCGATTGCTCTAGCCACTGTTATCTCAAAAAAGTTTTGGAGGTGATTGCACTGGACAGATGTAAAAAAAATAAGTGGCCTTACTGTCAAGTGACAACCAATTCGCTTATAAATCCCATCATGGAACAGAAATGCCTGTTCACATTCTGAAACACGTAACCGAGGAGTATAATGTTCTTAAAACACCTGTAATTGTTTGTTTCATGGATTATTTAAGGCTTTTGATCATGTGTCTCATAAGATGTCATTTGAAGCACTGTTAAAAAGAAATGTTCCTTGCTATATTATTAAACTGCTAGGCGAGTGGTATAGAAATACAAAAATGATTGTCAAATGGGGCCGTGTATTTTCCAGTGAATTTTCCACGTCATGCGGAGTGAGACAGGGAAGTTCACTCTCACCTTAACTGTTCAATCTATATATGGATGACCTCTCACATGGGCCGAGTCAAATTAAAGTGGGATGTTATTTAAACAACATGATTTTAAACCATTTGTTGCATGCCGATGGTATTGTTCTATTTGCTCCTTCAGCAGGTGGGCTACAGCAGCTTGTAAACATTGGTCGTGATTTTATGTCTGACAGGCTTCTGTTGTTAAATGTAAATAAGACCAAATGTATGATTTTTTCTAAGAATAAGGTATGTCCAACTAACATATCACCTATTGTTGTTAACAATGCAAGAATAGATTTTGTACCAAAAATAAAGTACAGTACATAGAATATTATTTTACTGCTCAGAATTCTGACGACGCCCATGTGAGTATTTGTACAGAGGTCTGTGTGCGAGGGACAATATGATTTTCAGGAACTTTTCTGAATGTAGCGATGATGTAAAGAAAATGTTTTTTCACAGTTTTTGTATAAGTTTTTATGGTATGTCTTTAGTTGTCAGAGCACAACAACGAACTATGAATAAGTTGAGGATATGTTAAAATGATAGCCCACGAATGCTCATGGGCATTCCGAGGCACGCAAGTGCATCCGCTCTTTGAGTGACTTTTGGTCAGCCATCTTTTCCAGAACAGAGGCAAAAATATAACATGCTATTTGCAAAGACTGAAGACTTTTGAAAACTGTATTATGGAGACGGTTGCCCACCAGTTTATTTGTATAATGCAATTATTTTCAAACACTGGAAAAACCTTATTTATTTCTTAGTGCATATGGTGCACTCCTTGTATGAGAATATAGCATTTCCTTATGATGTTTTATTCTGATATGCTACATATGAATATTTCCTTTTAGTATGAAGAATCAGTTGCATAATCCGCATCTTATTCGTAATCAGTTTTAACCCCTCCTTCATAATCATTTTTCATTCTTGTTTTCAATCTCACTCTTTTAGAGTCTGAGGGTTTATGTATGTTTGCGTGTCTGTTTGTCTATGGCCATCCGTGTCCGAAATAAAGCTTTTGAACTTGCATTCGAATTTCTTAGTCGGGATCGGTTGCTTCCGTTTAACGATTATGGTCTTCGGTTGATGGCCAGTAATCGATATTTTGCCTTATTTTCTTACTTTTTTTTTTGCTAGTCAACATTGGGAAGACCAACGTGCTGGCCATTTTTCCTTTTAAAAGATCGAATAACCCTTATCAAATCAGCATAAGGAATGCAGCAGAATTTATTCATGTCTCTTGTAATCAACTCTTGCTTCTCGAGCAGCAATTTCATTACCCAGATAAATCACCCATTATTATAACTGACACTCTTCCTTCATTGACTCTCAAGTTACATCACTTACAAGGAAGTTTCAACATGAGCAACGAATGAGTTTCGTTCACAAACACGACTTATTAACAGATACTCTAATTTATTAGAGGGGCAATATGAGTGGAGTGTTCAGCTCAAAATTATATAAGTAACAAAGGATTACTCTCGTTTTTAAGTTTCAATAAAAACCAGAAGATTAAACTTGTACTTAAATTTTAATTTTGTTTTAAGGTTTAGTTTTCAACTTGTGAGAACATTATTGGACAAACAAAAGCTATAAGTCACTTTTTTTAAACTTTTCCAGCAAAAGCCAGCTTTTAACTCTAGTAATTATATCAACTTTCCTCTATCGAACACAAGGAAATGTTCCTCCCTGCGCTCGTTTTTTAGTAGTGGATTTCTCAGTGGCCCATACTTCAAAGGTTCATTTACTCAAAGGTTCATTTACTCAAAAGGTTCATTTATTCAAAAGTTCATTTATTCAAAAGTTCATTCATTCAAAAGTTCATTTATTTAATCTCATTTATTTAATAAGACTAAAGACCCATATAAGTGTAATTAAAAATTAGTATATATGCCGCCACTAGTTGAACATATTTGGTTAATTTTCGTTAAACACTGTAAAAGTTCATAACTTTACCTTACAGAGATCAAGGTTTATTTCTGTTGTATAGAAGATTCAGTATTTGTTCTTTCTGGTGACAAGAATTATCAAGATTTTTTTTATTTTTGTGTTCACTCTAAAGCTATATATGATTACAATTCGGTTCAAGATTTTGAAATTGATTGCATTTGGATTAATTTCAGACTAAAGAATAACTAAATTCTCAGTCTTCACAAAGTTTGACTATAAACATCTTGACATATCAGAATTTAACAGGGTTTTGCCAAGTTAGAACAAACTAAACCATAGTAGTTTCAGGTATCAAGAGGGTGAAACACCATAACTATTGCCTTAAATATTATTACCAAGTGAAAGTACATATGATTTGACTCCTGGTTTATGTTAAAAATAAGCCACTTTATATCAGTCTTGGTACTGTAAAACCCTTTTGATTTTAAAACAAACCTGGTCAAGGTAAATAGACTAGAATGCTCTTAAAATAATTCAGAATTCATGGAAAGGAAACTAAATCCATTGCAATTGCTATTATTAGTGAAGGTAAGAATGTTCATAATTACATGTGCAACACAATACTATTTTAGTGTCAAATTTCACTCTGAACCACCAATGACGAACAACGTGTAGCATAAATAAGTATTTAGCAATCGCCAGAATCCACTCTCACCATATTTAGAGACTAAAGTGAAGTAAAAGCAACGAACACGGGAGTTCTTGAAATAACGGAAGTATTGTTCTCACTGTCTCGGCCCCATTCCAGTAAACATCCTCTTATGTGAAAAGACAGCTGCAGAAATGCATCGCAATTATAGTACAAAAACTTAAATCTATGATTCTGAGAGTAAAATAAGGTTTTACAACTTGGATGAGCTGAAACTTCACAATAGGCCTAATTTTCTCCTATACAAACCAACCATTTATAAAACCTTTGACCAGAGAAGAAAAACCAAAAGTCCTGCAAAGCAAGAGAGCAACCAGAGTACACAAAAGAGCTCATTAGTGGAGGGACCAAAGTAACGACCGCAAAAGGTCAACATTCAAGAGCTGCCGAACAAAATTACCGAAGGTCAGTTTACCAGGGCTGCTTTGGGATCTGATTTGTTAACTAATTTGAATGGAATCAAGTCCTTCAGCTTTATCATTATTGATACAAGTCAATTGACTATGAAAGCCATACCTAAGCATAGGTCTATCTATTGCATTAAAAGTGAAAAGAGAGGCCTGTTCATGGTATTAATGGCATGAGTTATCACTTACAGTAAAGTTATAAACTTTAAATAGTTAACAACTACGTTATGTTAACTTGTTTTATATAAACAAATGGAAGCTATAATTTAAGTTACATAAACTTTCAAAAAATTTAAAATTAAAATTTTATTTACCAAAGAAAATAACTACAGTAAATCTTAAAAGCAATAAATTATCAAGCCAAGTTATTTTATCTCAAAGCATTTTAAAAAGTTGTCCTTTTAAGTTAAGAAGCACAAAGTAAATTAACTATCTTTAGAATAATAAAGGGAATTTAAATAACATTAACTTTAATCTTATGAAACATTTTGAAACTTAAATACTTAAAAGTTAAAGTTCAGTATTGAAGATCTTATTACCAATTTTAAAAACAAAACTTCAAGTTAAAAGACTTTTACAATAAACTGCAACAATTCCAAAAAAATTATTTTCTTTAACTTTAAATGTAAACAGTTACTTGACTTGTCAAATCTTTCAAACACTAAAGAATCTAGTAAAGGGACGCTAACTAATAAAAGTTGGGCTGATTCACTCACCACCTGAAAGGAAAAATCAATTAGTAGTTGGCTAGCTGTCTGAACATACCGTGCACCTGCCCATAGGTCATAAGACCTATGGGACAGGGCATAGGAGGGGCCTCCACCCCTACAGGGACCCGCCCCTGTAGGGGTGGAGGTAAAAAAATGGTTTTATGAAGCCAAGGCTGGTAAGTGCAGAAGTCCGTTTTTGTGTAGCTTGAGACGAGTCGTTTTGCTTTATGAATTTTGTCTTCACTTATTTCTCACAGGCGTAGTTCATTTCACAAAGCGCTTCAGATTCCACTAAAATCTGTAAGTAGTTTCAGATTGTTAGTATAGCAGCATATGCATTTGCTTTAATAAATTAATAATTATTCCCACTCAAATCTTTACAACATTCAAGGTTGTTAAACTAAAAAAAATGGCTTTAAACAACAGCCACGTAAATTTTAACTGGTACATTGCGATTCCAAAGTACAATATCAATTTAATACTAACCTCTATAGACGATCGGAGATCTTTCGACCCTGAAAAATATTACGTTTGTAGTAGAGAAATAAATGACCCCTGGCCTAGTCGAGTTTTATTCCCAGAGTGAAAAACCGGAAGAACGCTTAACAGCCAAGATGTGTTTCAGAATATTGATCAGAAGCTAAAATAAAAACCTCAAAGACAAATATTCACTGTAAACGAATTGTGTTAAGCGTAGGTTAGTCATATCTTATCTTTTGTAGACCGAAAATAAAACAAAAAAATATGACATTTAAAATTTAAGAAAGTCTGAGCTACAATTTTAAAATCCAGTTGGAAAAGCTTAGTTCAAGAAACTAAGATTAAGTAAGCTTATTAAAACAAGCCAATGCGTTAAGTAACGAGACCCAGGAAGTACTAAGATTAGGAAAATTAAAAATGTGAACTGAAGTCACGAAACATTTGAAATTTGATAAAAATATTAAACAAAACTATAATAAAATTCGGCCCTGGCAGCGCACGAGAGTGTCCCATCATCTTCACGGAGACCATCTTCCAAACCACCACACTCCAATATTAGTTCAACGGACACAAAATCAACTCCTTCTCCTCATGTAGAAGGGAATTTTCCATAAACTGCGAAGCGTCGTCGTCAGAGGAAGAAATTTGTCGTTCCCGAAGCGAAAACTGGGAGAATGAGCAAAGGACCTGCTTGCAGGCAGGATTAATAGAGCACTTCAGCAATGTCCTAAGTTACTGGTGACAAAGAAGCCTAATATCAGATTTTTACTGGGCATTTACTTAGCAGCCTTAACTATTTGGCCTTTTGTTTGTAAGCACTTAATTTGGCAATTATCTCTTAGCTGTAATCATAGACTTTGTAAAGTTTTTATTTGTGAAAAAGAAAAATTAAACTGGATCTAAAGTGAGAGCCTCAGTTCATCAAAGTTAATAATATACTGACTATGGTCAACTTTATTGTAATGTTGTTACATGTTTTTTTCTGGCGTATTTTCTTGACAGGAAGGAGAGGCTCCTTGACACTGAACTAAGGCAACGGAAGCAGGAGACTTGTGTTGCTGCTTTTATCAGGCAGAAGTTGTAAACTTGAGGCGAGGAAGGAGCCTGGCATTACAGAATGCTCTTCTCTTTGCAAGAGATCCATTTAATTGATGGTTCACGTGTAGTTATCTTTTCAATAAATTGTTAAGTGGTGCCTGTATATAAATATGAACATTCATACCTTCACCAATAGTAATTAAATAACTAAGTTTAAGCCGAGTTACATAATTTTAAAGAAAATTTTTTTAATCAAAACTATTTTTCTATATTATTCCACAATATTATTTGTAAAATAATGATTTTGATACCTGAAACCAAGATTTGATTTGGTAGTTCTTTCAAAAATGAGAAATTCTTTCTTTGCTATGAGTAAAATATTTAATAGCATGAGTGATGAAGAAAATTTATCTACGTTTATAAGACAGTTTTTTTTATGGGAATTAAGTGGCACAGGTCCTGCAATGCTGTGTGTCGTGGCTTTAAATCTAGTTACCATGAAGCCATAAGCTACTGAAAAGTAGTTTTAAAGTTCATATTACTGCAAAGGTTAGCTTTAGTCATTGCACAGCTGATGGAAGTGGACCATCTTGATTTTTTTTACTTTTTAAACATGCGAATAGTTTGATTCTGATTGAAAAAGTTTATTGAACAAATGTGCAGGTTGTCGGACTTGTGAGCATAAGGTATTTAAAGCTATTACGAACAAAAAAGTGGTTTGTTTCAGTGAGACTTGAAGAAGGGGTTTGTTACTGACTGCACATGACCTTTGTCATGTTTGTCAGAACATTATCAAAACCGGTATAAAGCTTCTGGGAACTGGTATAATCCATACAGCTGGTATTGTTTCTAACTGAAATCCTTTTAACCATAATCTATCGAATGAGTCCTCTCTCTCTCTCTCTCTCTCTCTCTCTCTCTCTCTCTCTCTCTCTCTCTCTCTCTCTCTTCGAGTAACGACTGTAATTGCAGGATTAAATAAAGTCCCAATACACCTTAGTCACTACATATACTACGAACAGAATGTCCATCGCAGGTCTTAATAAAAACACATTTCTATTGTGCTCTGGTAATGTTGCAATTATGAAAAACACAATTAAATAACTCCATATATTTCGTAAGGTCTCGAGACATCGTGTTCTGAAGGTCTGTTTTATAAATCTCATAATGATTTTAATAGTACAAGTTTTCGTCATGAAATGCATTATGTATGACTAATAGCTACGTAATTGCCTTGGTCATAAATTATCCATTTTCAAAGACCGTTTAATTAGGCTCTGTCTAACTAATAACTTCTCATCTTCAAAGAATTACCTTAGGAACACTGGCCCTCCATTTACTTACTTACAAAAGGGTCCTTATATGTCATCTAACAAAAACTGGAATATCTTGAAAATGAAATACTGACTATTGTCAAACCCAAGAAAAGGATTTGGTTGCGATACGTTGAAGACATTTTCACGTTCTGGGATGGCAGAAACGGACACCACTTGCGCATCCAGAAAAATTTAATGGGGACCAGTTTTCATGTATATATATATATATATATATATATATATATATATATATATATATATATATATATATATATTATATATATATATATATATATATATATATATATGTATATATATATACACACATACACATCACGGAGGAAGTAATAGGAAAGGCATCCTCATCCTTTAACAGTTTATTTTCAATGCCGACATTTCATGACGAATTTCCAAGTCGCATTTTCAAGGCTATAGAATATAATTTATGAACAGTAATAACAAAACAATTCATGGAGATATGAAATGGCATTTAAAACGAAGCTCTTTACCAAGACAAAACATTTAAAATTAAAACAGTTCATTCTTAAGACAAACCCATTATAATTAAAAGGAGTTCACTAAAATCTTAAAACAACCTACCCATAAGGAAGAAAGAGCAAGACTAACATATAAATAAATAAAAACAGAGTGAGGAAAACCAGTTGCCCAAACTAGGCTATAAACAATTTTACAGAAGACGACTGAGTGTTTAACGACGGTACAGTCTTTTTGATAATTATGGATTCTAGGATGGTTAAGTCGTTGTTGTTCTGCACTTGTCCTAAGATGGAAAAATCCTTGATGTCAATATAAGTTTTACATAATTTTGAATGATTACGTATATTTGATTGTTCAGGATTAGATAACCTGCTACCTGTTCCCGGTGGGAATCTATGCGGACCTTCAACAGCCTCCTCGTGCATCCCACATATATCCCGTGATCACATCCCGGCCAAGTGTGTTTGTGTAAGACGCTGGACGAAAGCAGAGGACTGAGTCAGTCTTTGTCTCTAAACAGAGACCCTGTTGGTAAGGGATT
>NC_089770.1:33701066-33713566 GCF_040412425.1 Macrobrachium rosenbergii | reverse complement strand
TGAAAAGAAGAGAGGCTCTCGACTAGTAGACCTTAAATATGCAATCGAAAGTCATCTTTTATTTAGTTCTTTTTATGCTGTTCAACAGAGATAAAGAATCCTGTCGTATTAAGAATTTTATTGCTGTGATTATCACCTATTCATAGGATGAGACAGATGCTGTATTTTCACATTTCCCCAAATAAAGATGAGAAGAACATCTGCAGAAATGGTCTGCAAGCGCCAGACAAGTTGTCCTTTCCGACGTATTGTGTCTCAGTTTATTTCCATTGACTCTGATAACCAGAAAGCCTTCCTCTCCCGGCCGGGTGTTTCAGGGAAGTGTTTTAAATTGAGTCTTTTATGTTTTTCTGTGAAGTGTGTAGTGAGATACAGCACTGTCCCAGAGCGAAGGCTATGTTATAAATTCAACGCCAGAGGAGGGTTGTTGCCGACAGCATATGGCGTCTCAGTGTTTGTTAAGAAAGTCTATTCTTTTCGTATTTTTCCTTTTTTTCGTGTTCCGTGTCGCAATACCCATCACATCTGTCTTATTTCCTCTTACTTTTAGCAGTTCATTGGTCTGGCCAACCAAATAAAACCTTTATGTCACTGTTTTGTGAAAACATTGAAAAAAGCTTAGCCCGGAACTCCGGAATATTTGGCAGAAAGGGAAAACAATTTCATGCAAACAGCCTCGGCCCCATTGCCATCCAAAGTGCTAACATATTCTTTTAGCAACTGCTCATCTGTACATACTCAGTGAATGAAGAATTGACTACGACATCTAACAAAATTAAGGAGATTCATGGGCCTTTTAGGGATCATCACATGCAAATGAATGGGGCAGTTTCCCGAAAAAGGTGTTTCCGTGTCATCAGACAACCGCTTCCAGCTCTCCGTCCTTTCCAGACCTGATGTCTGGATGTGACTCATTCTCGTCAGTCAAGAGGAAACGTAAATGTCTGTCCTTTCATTCCATTTGAAGACCATCAATTCTCTGCTTCGAACGCGATCATGGTGAAGATGCTGAATGACCTTTTCAATGGGCATAAAATTTTATCATGCAAAGGCGGAAGTCGGAGTTACGGCATTTAACGAGAGGTGGAGGAAATTGTCTGGGGAATTTTTTTGCCCTTGATGGCGAGCTGATAATTTTTATTACTTTTGTTTTAAGTAAAACAAGAAATTTTAGCAGTCACTTCATCTGCCACTTCGGAAATGAGATGAAACAAGCTTTGTTACATAAATTTATTTATGCATTTTAACAGGGATTCATAAATATACAACATAAGGACGATACTTTGTATATGAATACAGTGCTGAAATAGTTTACAATTTGGACTTTGTAAAAGAAAGAGAACGATTATATATCGTCTTGTGTAATGATAGAATGCCTTAGTAGGAACGTTAATTCCCCGGTACTTGATATTTTCTGAATTTCTATATATATATATATATATATATATATATATATATATATATATATATATATATATATATATATATATATATATATATATAAATTTCTGACTCACGTCAGGATCGAACCCAGGTCTCTCAGGTTCTGAGGCCATACAAGTCTAAAAGAAGTTGGAACCTCTGCACCTAAGGGATTACCTGGGCAAGCTCTCGAGTTTTCTCTCTCTCTCTCCCTCTCTCTGAAACAGAAATAAATTTCTCTCTCTCTGTATGTATATAGGGATTATGTATATATATTATATATATATATATATGAAACAGAAATAAATTTCTGATATATATATATATATATATATATATATATATATATATATATATATATAGTATCATCAACACACAATCTGTGGAATATAAATAAAAAATATATATAATATCTATCTCTGCAGGCAAAAGATCCCGACGTGAGTTATTTTCTTTACTTTAGATCGCTCATTATGGGGGTTAAATGAGATCAAAAGAAACAGTTAAAATATATATAATATATATATATATATATATATATATACAATATATATATATATATATATATATATATATATGTGTGTGTGTGTGTGTGTGTGTGTGCAGGCAAAAGAATTTTCTTTCGCTTTAGATCGCTCATTATTGGGGGATAAACGAGATCAAACAAAAAGCGATCATTTGTTTGCCAATGAACGCCAGAAGCGTAGCGGGGAGTGTTGGTCACTGTCTTCTTGTCAGACTCTCTCTCCCTCTAAAAAAAAAAAAAAAAAAAAAAAGGCCATTTACCGCTAATTTAGCTCACAGTGTTACCAACTGACGTTTCTACAATTAAATTTTGTGTAAGCGGGTACGGGTAGGGCATTTCGAAGCATATTCAGTGGCGCGCCATCCTTGAAAGAGGTAACATCTTGTGATATTGGATGCGGCCGACCGAGATATGCCGCGGTGATGCTTAGCAGTTTAATAATAAGGCTTTTATCTTCCTTTACGGGTACCGTTTGTTTAAATAAATATACTTTATAACACAAAAGAAAACGGAACGACTTCAATACTATGAGAAAAGATGACTAACTGAATTATTATTATTATTAAAATAGTTTAACCAGACCACTGAGGACTACCTCAATTAGTTGTCACACTTCTGTAAGACTTTTAATTTGTGTTAAAGATTTATTTAATTTATATTAAACATTTTATAGATATTTTGCTGTTTATATTAATATTTTAAAATTAGTAAACCATTGTTATAAACAATTTTTGGGTGTATATACTTAAGAATACCAACTTTAGGAGGGTAATCTAATTGACTTTAGGTTTTTTGGGATGATGGTTTGGGTGTATTTTTGTTTGAAGTGATATTAGATTGTTTTAGTATGATAATTTAAGGTATATTTTTGTTTCAACTATCAAATTAGGCAGTGAACTGTTAAAATGTGCACCTATAAGCGTTTTATGGTACTTTAAGAGGTACGTGGTATAAATGTACCTGTACTTTATGGCAAAAATACACATTCACGTATATATACAACACTATATTGGAGTTTCTTTTATAGCGGGATAGGCTTGGGGCTTTAATCTTTAATCTCAGTTATCTCAGTGAGCTACTTGTATATATATATATATATATATATATATATATATATATATATATATATATATATATATATATATATATATATATATATATATATATATATATATATATATATATATATCCATATATATATATATATATATATATATATATATATATATATATATATATATATATATATATATATATATATATATATATATATATATATATATATATATATATATATATATATATATATATATATATATATATATATATATATATATATATATATATGTATGTATATATATAATTTATTACCATAGACACCAAAGTTCAGTCTTGCCAATAGTAGGAGAGATGCTTTAGAACTCAAATTATTGCCCTTAACATCAAATCAATTTTTCATTTCCTTTCCATTCGTGCGTAATATAGAGACTGGACATCAGCCGTGAGAGAAAGCAGCAGTGTTGCCTGGACCTTTCGGCCTGACCTTGTCACCGAAAAATGTCGCTATTCATCAACAGATGGGTCCAATGGCGGCCGATTGCCGAAATCGAAGCAGGGGCCTTGCAGAGGTTAGACCCGGGCTTGGTCAAGTACTGAGGTACGCCGACAGCATTCATTATTATTATTTTTCTTATTATTATTATTATTATTATTATTATTATTATTATTATTATAGTAGTAGTTAGTAGTAGTAGTAGTAGTAGTAGTAGTAGTAGTAGTAGTAGTAGTATATTTTCGTTATAAATCAGATAATTCTGTCATTTAAAAAGTAAGATTGTCACTAAAAGTCAGTTGATCTACTGAATGGTAGGATATTTCCTATTAACACTTGTCCCTTCCATTAAAACAGCTGTCACAAGTTTAGGATAAATGATCATCATCACTATGTTCACGTATTGGGGAGGAAATTCTCAGGCGAGTTTTCCGTAGGATATCGAAATTTTCGTATCCCGTCAAATAATAGTTTTCAGACCAAGGAACGATAAGTAGCATTACGATGACGGGTGATCTAACTGTGAGTGTCATTTTCATCTGTTAATGCTTATTTGCATTAGTGAGAGTGACCATCCCATTCATGGAAACTGGTCATTCAGTGCTACCAGAATGATAGAACAGAAGAGTAATTCTTCTCCTGAAACATGAGAAATTATTTGTGCTGGGCAGCATTTTGGCTTAGTGTTAGACAGGATCATCAGTAGAAGACGTGTGGTCAATGACATTGTTATTTTCTTTCTGAGTGATTATTTACTGGTATTCAAATATTGCTGCCCTGAAAACCAAAGATATGTTTAGGTTTGTTTATATTTTCAAAATCAATATTTTCGTTTTGCTTTCAGGGAAACAAATAAATCGGGATAAATTAAAATTAATTCTTGAGGAACGATAAAAAGATAAAATATCGTTGAACGTTCCTTCCCTTTGAAAAAAATGTAGAAATCTTCAACTATTTAAGTAAGAAAACATTTTTTTTTTTATCCAGTGATGCTTATAAACAGACAATAGAATAACCAAACCGATTCCTGTGTCTCGGTACATAATGCAAAATTCCATTTAGGTCTTCTTCATCAAAAGAAATGTTGTCCAAATTAAAGACTAAGCAATTTAATGTCTTCGAGTAGCCAGTTGGGAGCCTGTAGTCAGCCTTGCTCCTCTCGCGACTGATTAGTCTGATATAGTCGTTGGCAGCTGGGATTCCCTGCATTCACAAAATGCTCTCATATTTCTTTTTGTAACTGGGAAAACCGTGCTCAAAAAAAAAGCAGACTGCGTTTTATAAATTGTGATGTATCTACAGAATTTTAGTTATATATGTGTATATGTATGTATGTATATGTATGTATATATATATATATATATATATATATATATATATATATATATATATATATATATATATATATATATATATATATATATATATATATATATATATATATATATATATATATATATATATATATATATATATATATATACACACACACACACACACACACACACACATATATATATATATATATATATATATATATATATATATATATATATATATATATATATATATATATATATATATATATATATATATATATATATATATATATATATATATATATATATATATATATATATATATATATATATATATATATATATATTATATATATATATATATATATATATATATATATATATATATATATATATATGGCCATACAGATAAAATAAAGGGAAAACAGAAGGTTATATAAATTCCAGGTGCTAACATCACCGTTTTTCCAGATATTATCATCTTGGTTCATTTTTGGGGACTTTTTTTTTATCGAGGACGTATAACCTTCGACATTGGTCACCCTTCCAATTACCCAACATTCATAGACATTGCTGATCGAAAAAGCAGCTGTATTATGGGCTATTCTACAATAATGTGTGCTTTAAGCGCGCGTGCTTTGGTGTACATGAATGCTAATATGAATGTTGAGACTGAAATATATTATAGTAATAGTTCAGTATAGTTTCCACATGTTTCACTTCACAAAATCATTTTTGAGATCGGGGGAGCGGTAGAGCTCCGAGCGTGACTGCTGATCAATATGGCACATCAGTTCGTAATTTGCAAGTGAGTGTGCGTGCGAGCGTATCAGCGAATATGGACTTAGTTCTTCTTGTAATTGGCTCCAAGTCTTCAGCCTGTGCCTCGAAGGAATCCCATCTATAACTGACAGCTCCATATCGCCGCGTTACTTTCGTCATGCAGTAATTCGTGACAATCACTTGGGGCAGGTGACTGTATACTGATGACATGGTTTCGCTGACTCCAGATGGGATTATGACTCCACTTTAAGCAACATACGTTTTTATCTGGATATTAGGAACTGCCTTTTCCTACTTAGTAACAATATAAAGGATTTTTTATACGAAGGCCTGCGGTTCATTTTACTGTACAGTATTGAGAAGCATTACAAACTTTATCATTTATGTGTATATGTATAAAATTGTTATCATTATGGAGCATATTTTATTCAGATTTGTAAATCTGTTCTTAAACGCCATTTACTCCTTATCATGGTCTCATGCATGACTGAAGACACGCAGAGTTTGGGTAGTGCATAAACTCTCTGCTCTCAACAGAACTGACAGATCAGAACCTAACTCCCCCTTGCTGGTAACTTAAGAATGAAGTAAAACTTTTTTTCGTTTATAAAAAAAAGTATTTAATATTTCAACTTAATACTTTCAGAGTACAATTATAATACCATTGCCAACTTTATGTGAGCATAAGAACGCGATATGTCCGTCCGTCCTGCCGTCGTGTGACGTCACAAACTTATTGCGGTCTTGTTATTTAGGCTACCCTAGACTCACCTCGTTTTGTATGTGGTACTCATATCTCATACAAACAGCGTGTTATTTCGTTTTTCCTAAAATCTCAAATAGATAAAGATATATATAAGTCGTAAAACGTATGTCGCCTTGACGTCACGAAAATAGCATTTTTCTTAATGAAATTCCTATAGCACTATAGTTATCCACGTTATATTATTAAAAAAAAAAAAGCGAAATTACACGAGAAGGGCGCATCCAATATGCACTCACATGAGCAGTATCGAGAAGCTCCTGTCATTTCCAGAATTTTGGTAAATATTTGAATCCAAAAAAGTATTGTTTGAGTTATAGCGCTTTGAAGTTTTCAGTACCATGTCGGAACAAGGCTTGGAATTTTCACTACAACATGCCTACAATTATTACATGAATATTTGTCGTCTATAGAATCAATGTACGTTAAAGTATGCTGTGTTATTCTGGCACACAGAGTTCTTTAACGTATATTGATTCTATAGACGACAAATATTCTTGTAATAATTCTACTACAGATTATTGCTACCAAATCTTGATAATGTGTTCAGATCCACCGTCGTCGGCATCTCTCTCTCTCTCTCTCTCTCTCTCTCTCTCTCTCTCTCTCTCTCTCTCTCTCTCTCTAATTTCGTTGTTTTGTTTTGCTCTTTTAACGACAATTTTGTGCCTCACTGCTCGGGTGTCAGCACAAGGTCAAATCAATGGAGAGGTTTTGTTAAACCAGCAATGAGCGCCTTCCCTCCGCTGTCGTTGCCAGCGTCTCGTTAGTGTTAGTGAATGTTGCAGGAGAGAGAGAGAGAGAGAGAGAGAGAGAGAGAGAGAGAGAGAGAGAGAGAGAGAGAGAGAGATGCCAGAAAACACTAGATAATCACATAAAATAACGTCGAGAAAAGGCAAAAATAAGCCGTGTTGCTATGCTAGGAAGGCATGTACAGTGCTTGCGTGTGTCTCTTTCATTGGTTACGTATGTTGTCCTTTTAAACCAAAGGGCGGGGTTACGGGCCGCGGACGTTTCAAATTGACGTGCTAGGATAAAGTGAGATGGCTTATAGAATGTAAATTAGCATAAATCTTAATTTTGATATTTTGAAGGTATATCGGCTATTCAGAGGGTAGTATGTCCTTCAGCATGAAGTAAAATCTTTTTTTTTTTATCGCATCTCATAAGCCATTTTTTTTTCTGCCAGGATATAATGAAAGACCGAAGACTGATTGAAGTCATTTTTGTTTCTCTGCACCGACAAAATGTTGCAAATTCCTTTTGCATGCATTTTATGCATATGGTTCCTCGGTTCGGAAGCAGAGAGGCCCTTGGCTCCACGGCCAGTGTTGGAAGCCTCGTGGGGATCTTCAGAATTGTTATCGGTCCTTCCTTCGGGCAGAAGTCAGTTGTTCGTTTCGATCTGTAGCCTATTTCAATTTCATGCGTGTGCTTGTTTCAACTGTTTGCACTTTTTGTAACAACTTCAAAGTGTAATTACTTTTCTTAGCGACTTTAGTATTTCTCCCTCATTATCCAATCAGTAGCTAACGTCTGAGGTCGGTTTGTTTGAATGAAAATGCTGCACAGAGTAAATTGCAGAAATGAATGATATAAAAGTTTGAGTTAGATTTTTGTTAATTCAGTTGCTATTAGGAAATTGTTGAATTGTATAGACTGGAATTATATCATTTTATGATAAAACTCTAAATGTACTTTGATGAGAGGCTGTGTTTGGCAGCCATACAATGAAGAAATGTCTAATCAATTTGAATTGAAAATTTCGAATCATAAACTGGATATAGACTGTCTCTTTGAAGTGGCAGATGCCCTGAAAATAAATTTCCAGCATAATTCGGCTCCCTTGTACGCTTATAAGCAAACGAAATTGAACTCCTTGAAATCATACATAATTTAATACAAGCAATATCGATTGGAAACAGCATTTCAGAAACCATCCCTAAAATTGATTATCATCAGCTGATTAGGCCTCCAGTATCAAAGGTGAATAAATGGAAGAGAATCATAATTTGTTGTTATCAATATCAAAAGGAAGATATTTCCTTGTTGTGTTTTTGTGACTTACATTGTACTGAGGAAAATTAAAATGATATAGAAAATAGTTTCCTATGCGAACGATCAAGTCAGTTTTTGTTATTCTGTTATACTGTTCGGTCAAAAGATAGCTGCTCCCTTTGGGAATTTCAATAGTAAGATAGTGTTGTCAATAAAATCATGCTAGTCTTTGATAACAATACATCCTATTTATAATTTAGTTAGAGGATCAATGTATTACTCTATAAAAGACAAACACTTAATCAACCCCACTCAAGTTGCGATATATATATATATATATATATATATATATATATATATATATATATATATATATATATATATATATATATATATATATATATATATATATATATATATATATATATTTACAAACGTCTTTTGACCGTTTGTTTTCGCTTTTCCGTATTAATAATTAGTTAAGACAAAGTAACAGAGACAGAATTACGAGATGATTACGGGAAGCCAACTGACGTTTCCCACGCCACTCCCTCAGTCCCTATGACTGCCAGGTCGATTTGCGAACGTTCCCAAAGCAACTGAAAGCACCTGGCCAAATCTGATAATCTTCACTCGAGGGGCAGTTAGAAACCCTTCTCGCTTATTAAAGGAAAGCCCTCTGAGACCTCACACCCTCCAAATATTGCTAAAACAGTCCCAAGTCAATTTCCCTGAGAACCATTCGAGGGAAAATTCTCCCTGGTCTGCCACCTGCAAGCACCACCGCGGTCACTTCTTTGACCTGTCCCAAACCTGCGTCTCATCCCTCATAACCTTGACTCTCGAATCTGATTACCTCATTATTGCTAAGAGATTCACAAATTTCGTGAAAATCATTCTGTGTAATAAAAATCCACAATTATAAGCAAATATATTACTATGTAAAATAATCGAGGACTTTCGAACACTTGAACGGTGTTCCTCATCAATGCTAACGTTAAAATGTAAAATGAGAGGGTAGTTTTCTTATGAATAGCTTTTAAAAATGGGAGTGCTGGTTCGGGTGTTGTTAGGTTGTTCCAGATTCAACAGGCAGTTGCGCCAGCCTCGTTGATCTTCGAACGTGCGATGTTGCACCTGCCTGCGCTGCATAGGTTCCACAGTCGGAACCATCCACAGGGACGTCGGCTACCTGGAGAGAGGAGAGGAGGAAGCAGAGCACCAGGGTTCACACGGTCAACGCCAGTTTTGAAATCGAAATGTTTTATGTAGTGTTTGGCAACAAACAAGTTGATAAAAGGGTCTTCATTTGTAAATGTCTTGTTATCTTCAAAAGATATTCCCATGTTTATAGCAGCACCTTCAACTAATCGTCTGACATGAGTATCGTCACTTTTAAAAACAGTTCGTGCGCCATTCCAGTTAATTCTGTGGTCTAAGCTAAAAAACTATGAGCTATCAAAGTGCTCCCCTGTGCATGAAGATCATAGGCCCTTCTGTGTTCCCTTAATCTTACATCCAGTCCCCTACCACCCTCCCCGTGTAATAACCATTGCAATCATGGCAGAGAACCTTGTCAACACAGTTGTTTCTCTTAGTTTCTATGGGTAAGGTCATCAAGTGAACTCCAAGCATGTTGTGGACCTCTTGACTTAGTCACCCAGCTTGCTGCTTGAGTGGAAGAGACGAGAGAAGAGAGTGAACACCTCAGGGCAGCTCCACAGAGAGAGAGAGAGAGAGAGAGAGAGAGAGAGAGAGAGAGAGAGAGAGAGAGAGAGAGAGAGAGAGAGAGAGAGAGAGAGAGAGAGAGTTGCATTTCAGAGCAGAAAGAGAGGAGACCTAGAACGGGAAGACGGCTAAATACCGACCTCTTCCCTACAGCATCTGGAGGAGTCCTCGGCTTCAGAGGTGTCTGGGGACTTCCTTCAGGGCTGGCAGAAGTCACTTCTACTCTCATTTCCCCTCCGGAGATCACATCGAAGAGGAGTGCTTCAGTGCTTGTCAAGGAAGGGTGAATTTCAGTTGTGAGTTTCCTTACATATAATTCTGAGGTCTGTCAATTGAGACCTAGCAAGCCTTCATAAGACTACAAGAAACCCTTCGTTGAATATCACTTGAATTTCAAAGGATCATGAAGAAGCCAGATCTCAGGACTCAAAAGGTCAATTAGATTACGTGATTCTTTAATATTAAATTCTTGTGTTAAAGAAAAAATGAATTGAAAATTCTCTCTCTCTCTCTCTCTCTCTCTCTCTCTCTCTCTCTCTCTCTCTCTCTCTCTCTCTCTCTCTCTCTCTCTCTCTCTCTCATGCAAGTCAACGAATTATACTGTAAATAATGGATACATCAATTGGACAAATATTTTTGCCTCTTGCTTTCTTTCTATCTATCTATCTATATACAGTAATCTGTGTATATATAAATATATATATATATATATATATATATATATATATATATATATATATATATATATATATATATATATATATATGTGTGTGTGTGTGTGTGTGTGTGTGTGTGTGTGTGTGTATGTATGTATGAGCAAGGCAGTTGCACTGACGTGCCTTCTGGTGCCCCAGTGATTAAAAAAGTAGACTGACATCATGGTTAATACCCAGAACAAGGCAGCTGCACTGATGTGCCTTCTGGTGCCCCAGTGATTAAGAAAGTAGACTGACATCTTGGGTATTACCCAGCCTCCTTCTTCAGCGAGGGTTCTTGGAAATAACTGAGGTCAAATCTGTTTACAGAAATCTGATGCATGAAAATGAGTGATCCATTAATGCAAATAATCTCATGTGCACTCACTCACACACACAAACAATGCAAGCACAGGCACAAGAGGATAACCAGAGGCAAGAAAGCAAGAGATGTACCAATTCCTGAAAGACAATTTGTGAGACTGAAATCCTTGAGCGTCGTCTGGGACAGAGGGACTCTTTTCCTTCTTCGCTCTTGGTTTGTGCTTTAATTAATGAAGAAAACTTGGAGATTCGGCCTCGCGATTTTCTCTCGATATTCCTCATTGTTTCCACAAAGGTTGGCTATTGCAGAAGTGTGAGTCAAAGCAAATCAAAAGATACAGTAAGTGTATGAGTATGTACATGCACATAAACCTACGGTGGCGTATGTATCTACTATGCATATATGTATGCATGTTTGCACGCATGTGAACATGAAGCAAAAGCAGGCCAAAGCACAACCAAACATTAGTCAAGGACTAATGTTTATCGCTTCGTCTCATCCCGAGCGAAGAAGACGACCCATCTGGTGATGACGCCTCATAATAACACATGAGCTCCCCTCAGGCGTACTCTTGGGTTTCCCCTCTCTAGTTCGTCAACAACTCACTTCTGCGCCTAATATATTAATCGTGATCTTTTCCTTATCCCCGTCTGGCTTTGTTAAAACTGTGAAGGAGGTGAGAGAGAGAGAGAGAGAGAGAGAGAGAGAGAGAGAGAGAGAGAGAGAGAGAGAGAGAGAATAATAATAATAAACAGTATCTACATTTCTAACCACAAAGAGACTGTTGAGTTCAGTACGAAACTTTATTCCTTTTAATTACACGCACAAGTGGATGCAGCCTCCTCGACGCCATCAATGGAGGAAAGTAACGAAAATATGTATAAAAAAATGGAAGAAAAATAAGAAGAAGCGGAAGAAGAGGAAAGGATAGACAGACTGCAGGGGAGAATCAGGGCGTCATTTAGACATAAAGACAGACAGACAGAGGCCGTTTGTCTCCCTCCCTCTCTTGAGGGCTGGACACAGCAACATCACTAACTGATTGATTGATTGATTGATTGATGCAATGCACAACATGCAAAATAAGCAAACTGGTTCTTATTAATAATAATTACAAGATATTAAATCAAGTGTAAATCAATCATTCAGATGGAATTCCATTCCAATAATAATAATAATAATAATAATAATAATAATAATAATAATAATAATAATAATTATTATTATTATTATTATTATTATTATTATTATTATTATTATTATTATTATTATTATTATTATTTGGAAGGAGTATAAACATATTTTGACTGAACTACAGAGTAATTATGGAATAAATGTCAGGTCTTCTTTCGAATACGTGTAGGAAGAATGACAAAAGAAAGAGATTCA
>NC_089770.1:33658566-33698566 GCF_040412425.1 Macrobrachium rosenbergii | reverse complement strand
ATTTTTATTTTCTCCTCCATCCTGACATGGGTACATTTCGCCCACTGTCAGGGTTTGACAGATCTGCTCATCAGAGAAGTAAGACTAGTTAATGCGAACACATTGGAAGGTAATGTAGAGATCCATTCACTGTCAACAATTTTACAATATCTGATTTTTACAGGAATAGAAATCATACGGTTTTTTTAACTAATTCTGGAGTCACCCTCAATGAGATCATTTTAACATTATTGTTTTATTTATTTCATTGAGCTGTATATTTTATCAACACCCTCTCTGCTGTTGCCTTCCAAAGTCTTTCCTGTTTCTTCTCTTGTTTGAGGGAATAATCATTCAAGTCTACTTCCTTTTCGTGCCATTTCTTTCTGTCAGATTTGTCAGGGAGGCAAATTAGAGACAGTGTGTTATCTGGTTGATTACAAAAACAACGCCTTCCCATGGACTTGATCTTCTTCATTCTCTCTGCTCTTCCATCATCACTGTCTTTCCTGCCCCAGTTGATGTGGGAGGGGGGTAATCCTGCTTGGAGCCTGGTTTTGCCCTGCTCGGTATACTGGCTCTACCATGTGGCCCGCTTGACTGCAGGAATTGAATTTTTCCAAACTACTTTATGGTAACCTTAAAGCTTCTTCTTGCTATAAACTCTCATTTGTTCCACTGTCTTTATATTCATCGTTGATTATATCGAATGTGTTTTTTTTTTATTTTCTATTGGATAGGATTTTTTGCTTTTAATTCACTAAGGGAATATTACATTTACTATATCGTATTTCCACTAAATTCTCTTCCAACTAATTATTTCAAGTATTTCGTTACTCCAGAGCAGATGGATTTATATTTGATGACCTCCAGGAGAAAATGTGTTTGACACATGCAGACTGTCACCAAAGCAGCTTTTGTTATTTCTGGAGGTTTTCATACTAATCATAGCAGGTCAGCCCTAGTATTATATTGTCCACTTCTGATTGTCACCAGCTGAAGATTCAGCTCACCATTATTCTAGCAATGAACTGAATTGAGTGATCGCAGATATTCCAGCCTCTAGGGAAGGACATGATAGTGGTTTCATCAGAAGGATTGAGCTCCAGGAAAACTAAATCCTATTTGATGACCCCATCTTAACCACAGGTGGTTCTCCTTTTAACAATTTTGTAAGTTTCCTCTAGGACTCTGTACATGCTATTTACTTTACAGGGCATCTCAATTCTCATTCCAATGAGGTGCTACATTGTCACATGCAAGCTTATACCAGGAGTCCTAAGTGCTCATACTGTGGACGATATTCACATTAGTTTTGTTGATGCAGATTGTCATCAGTTACAAAGGATCTGTACTGATCCTTTCAAGCAACAGGCAAGATTGCCTTCGTTTTAATGACATGCATTGATGTTTCTGTGTATATGTTTATTTATTGGTTAAGAAATCTCTAATTGTTATTTTATCAACTCGTTTTCTCTTGTGATCACATGCATATGGAGAAATTTCTTGTACAGAATCTAGGCTCGCAGATGAATGACATTTGAGGCGTTGTCTACGTGAATAATGACTTCTTACTTTAAATCAAATCATCGAAATGAAACCAAGTCATTTCCAATTTCATTTCAGGAATGAAAAACCTTCAGCAGAGGCAAGATGAGATACTGGCTAGGATGAGGGGTAAGTAAGGCAGAAGAAATTGACATACTGCTATTTCCAAGTTCTGATTATTGAACTTTACAGTTCTTGTAACCCTTGATAAGTATTTCTTACCTTCCATGCAAAGTATCTGGTCTAACTTTTGGAGATAACTGTAACAGTGTATTTTAATTTTCACCCAACTGACTTCACTGAAAGGTTTACCAATTATTCCCTACTCTCCTTTCAGGATATGAGGAACTTTTGCAGAAAATTCCAGGTAGGTTTAAGGTATTGAATCTATGTGAAAGGACTTGAAAATCCTTGAGAAAATAAATTGTAGTGATATTCTCCTTCTTGCATGGGAGTGTAATAACTCCCTGGGAATAATTGTTCATGGCAAACATAAGTGTATTCATCAATATTATGGCAAGAAAATGTTTACCAGTTTTGTGATGTATATTCTCAGATATTACCATGTATATTATACTGTAGTTTCTTACTAATAACGCAATTATCAACGAAAATTGTGAGGAGTATACACACACACACACACACACACACATAAACTCTTCATCTTGAGTACATCCTATGTGTTTCAGAGGTCCTTGGAAGGAAGGACTTGGAATTCTTGAAAAACATATCATCAGCGGGTACGTTTTTATCTGAAAGGGATTTTACACAATTCTTAATCTATGATCTACTGTGTTTGTAATATATCCCTATGCCAGGAGTGAAAAATAAATGTCACCAAGTTTTATATTAAATTGCTGATTTAGCACTACAATACAGGACTTTGATATTACTTGAACATATTACATGCAAAAATCTGAATAGGATTTAAAGTGCATAAGAGTGACGCGGGATTATCTTTCCTTCCGGGAGAACAAGAACTGGAATCTTTCCTTCACCAGGAAATATCTGGGGTCATCTCTTTGTTAGAGACTGGAGGAACAGTTCGGTAAAACTTATGCTCTAAAAAAGGAAAATACAATTCTTACATGTCAGCACATATTCTTAGATACCCGAATTGAATGACACTGAAATGTTTCTATCCCGATCCATTATCGGTCATGATGGTGCTTCATTTACTCATCTTTCTATGTGAGTTTTGTCTTCAGGAATGTGTGGAATGACTACTTTGTAACTCCAATATAACTTTTCCCTCAGATAAGTGCTCAGAGGGAAGCTATTGCAGCGACGGTTTTGTACGGAATGGTGAGCGCTGTGAAGGTGAGAGAGAATTTAGACTCATCACGTTTTTTCTTTCTTCATCCGTTCTTCCACACTTTGCATAAACCCATTGTTTACCACTAGAAGAAATTATCATTTTGCTCATATTGCCTTTCTTTCCTCACTGTCCCTTTTTATGCATCTTTTCCACAAGTAAAGAGTCACTCTAATCCCATTTCCCTTTGTCACTGTAGCAGTCAGGGGCTGCTAGGTTGCAGGTCTAGGCTGCTTGCTGTAGAATGAATGCGCCCATAGGGGAAATCCGGGAACTTATTCTGGCTGACATCCCGCAATCAGTATAAATGCTAAGGACAAAAGGGCAAAAGCTTACATAACAAAGTCGTAGAGGAACATTTTGAATCCGTTTATCTATTTCACAAGGAATCTGGACATCATTTTGAGAAAACAAATACTAATATGCAGGGTGTGAATAATGTCTAGGTTTTGTGAGGCGGTTTCTGATTAACTCGACGTCAACAGTCGCTGGTAAACCGAACTTCCTCATTGTGCAGTTTTCAGAGTACTTACTCACTCCTTCATAATCAGAGAAACAATAGGACACTTTGGGTGATGTAGCCATAGATCTTGTATCAGATCTTATTATGGATCTTTCCCCTTTCATAGTTAACCCTTGTCCATCTGATGACCTTTCAGTAGCAAATGGAAACTCTTTCTATAATAGGATCAAATAGGTAGAATCCAAGTCACTGTTCCATCTGCCTTTCCTGTTTCAAAGAACATTTGTCCTTCCGTAATATAGAAATCTTAGCTAATATTATGACGGTTATGATTTCGTAATTATCTGTCATGCAAATTTAAAGATTTAATTTGTTTTTATCCAGCATACTCTTAATTCCATGTCCCTATGCAGGGTTTAAAAAAATTACAAGCCCTCTTTGTCTCCTGAAATGACTTTACTTGCCCTATCTCAGAACAAACAAGACCATTCTGCAATGCCTCTTTTCTCAAAACTATTCATTTACTCCCGAACAGACATCGACGAGTGCGCCCAAGGGATGGCTGAGTGCAGCCCCCATGCAACATGCAGGAACTCCATTGGGAGTTACAGGTGCTCTTGCAACCCGCCTTTCGAGGGAGATGGACGAACCTGTGGTAAGGGAAGATGAACCCTTGTCTTTTTTAGTCTTTCCCAACAGGGTAAAAATCTGTGAACAAAGTCAGCAGAAAAGAGCTAAATTGTTTCAGTTTACTTTGTTATAACATCACCTACTTCCTTATCTTTCATAATTCAGCTCATGAAAGCTCAGCGCTAATGTCATTCGGGGTCATTTTGACTCTTATGTAACCCTCCTCTTTACTGGAACCTCCTCTTCCTTCCAGAGTTCTCGTGCAAAAGCCCGGCCAAGGTCATCGAGGGTCTGGGATGCATAAAGTTTGAAGGAAGGGGTACCTGGCAGCAGGTAAACGCCACCTGCCAGCAGGCAGGGTGGCGTCTCCTCCAGGAATTCGACGTAGGGCTTTTGCAGCAAGCTGACTGGGCTTTTCCAATTCAAGGTAAGTTACTTCCTGACATAAATCTAAAAATAATACTTATCAACAGAGAGAGAGAGAGAGAGAGAGAGAGAGAGAGAGAGAGAGAGAGAGAGAGAGAGAGAGAGAGAGAGGCAACAATTCAAGAGTGTTATCAGTCAGCAATCATCTAAGAAATATTTTCACAAGATATTCCAGAAATTATGATAAAGCTTATATTTCTAACATATTTACCGTAACTGTTCGTAATGTTTTGATGCATTGACTAAGTTTTCTTTGTTTTGATAATTTTTCTTTAATTCTATAATTTCAAAGGCCAATGGATTGGGGTGTATGAAGGGAAATGGCAGGAGAGTGGAGTCCCTGTAGAAGAAGAGCTTTGGGTGCCAGGTAAACAAAGAGACACTTCGAAGCCTTGTAGCCACATTGGATGGGATTCTGGTTCTTCTTCGTACAAAGTGAGTCGATATGATTGTTCATATAAGGGCTGGGGTCTCTGCCAGGCTGTCTTCTAATTAACAGAAGTCAACATTCGGTTGATTCTGAATGTGATGCAGAACCCTGAACCATTCTTAGGTTGATGAAAAATGACTTTGTGATTTCCCTTATAGTGAATAATGTCTGTAGGACCCTTTCTTCCTTCCTAACTCTCGATCCTCTCAGATAATGACATTGTTTTGCTGAGGATGAGAACTATGATATTGTTAGATACATATATGTTATAATATTCATTCTGTTACATTCTGTTTTAAGTTTTCCTGGCTTACTTAGTCTGTTGAACGTCATTGATGCTGTTCTGTATGAACCTCCAAGAATTTTATTCTTGAGCTTTGCAAAAAGCTATTTCGTAGGGATAAATATAACCTTTATTATACACATTATGATTATGGGATATGTTTAACATAAAATGGAATTGTTATTCTCTATGTACCATTTCAACAATATATGCAATCTAAGCACTTGTTCTTTTACTGAAACCTTTTTTATATATTTAGAATGTCTTTAAATGAATAAAAAGAAATGAACAAAGAGAATCAGAAATGAAAAAAAAATGTAAAAATGAAAGAACTTTTTAAAAACAGCTGTGAAAGCATGAGAAGAAACAGATGCTGATGAAGGGAAAGAGGTGGAAACTAAAAGAAGTGGAACTTAGGAATTTCAGAATAACATTGGTAACATTAAACATTGTGAGAAGAGATCAAATACCAACGCTAATAACTTAGAAGCATGAAAAAAGTAGAGAAAATATGGCTGACTGAAAATGTGAGATATCTTATTGTAAATAAAACTCTGCAACTTGTTTTTTTTTTCCTTTCTTCTTCTTCTTCTTCTTCTTCTTCTTCTTCTTCTTCTTCTTCTTCTTCTTCTTCTTCTGACAATGACACATGGAGGAATGACAAAGTTCCTGACGGATAAATGATTTTGGTCAACGTCTTTTGCTTCTTAACCTTTTTACCTTTCGAACTTCCCCTCCCGTCTGTCTCTGGGAGACAGACGAGAGACAGACCCCGCTGAATGTGCTCTGTCCATGTCCTTTTCGTCACCACGCAAGTGCTATTAGACACTTGACACGGCTGATTTCATTTAGTTTTAATGAGAGTGTTTTGCATTGAGCGTTCTTGATACCGTGTCTGCAGAGGAAATTCTCCTCCCTTCTGCGTCAAATACTTTTCTCTTAGCCTCGTATAGCGCAGTTATATATAATTATATATATATATATATATATATATATATATATATATATATATATATATATATATATATATATATAGAGATAGAGAGAGAGAGAGAGAGAGAGAGAGAGAGAGAGAGAGAGAGAGAGAGAGAGAAGTTTTTCTCCAAATCAGGAAAATTCTGGAAATGGACGAGAGAAAGACGAGAACAATGAGAAATAACACGAATGAAACTGAACAAATGGCTTATCGAGTGAGGTAAACACAACCACGTCACTCATGATTTCTGTTCATCAAAGGTGCAGATAACACGGCCTCACCCAACGGCTGCTACGGAGCCAGTCAGTTACTGAGCTATTGTACACCCCTCCCAGCGGTTGTTCACACATACATACATACACAGGAACTCAAGCACGTAAGTACACACAGGAGAACGCACGTACACAGCTGTACGTGTGTACGAACGCACACAAAACCGGTTTTAGATCTTATGACACTTCATATTTTTAATCGGAGACTGGCCACGATAAGGCTGTCCCTGAATTTAGCGGGAATCTCTCTCTCTCTCTCTCTCTCTCTCTCTCTCTCTCTCTCTCTCTCTCTCTCTCTCTCTTCTGTTTCTCGCTTTAGTGTTATAATTAGAAACGCTCGCCCTGCTTACCTTGTATCAAATTATTATATTATTTTTCACTGTAACAGACATTAAAACATTTAGTGGGTGCTTAAAGAACCTTTGCTTGCAAAAAAAAGAGAAATATTTTTCTGACAGATATTTTAGACGAGTTTTATAATCTTGCGAGAAACACTAGCTGCTTATAACCAGGGTCTTCTGAGTCCGTCACAAACAGCTGAGGAATTATTGTTTATTATTCCAATGCAAAGCATTTACCACTCTCTTACTAAGTTTAAACTATACTTCCGTCATACACAGAGAGGGAGGAAGTGGCTGAGAGAGACACACACAGACGAAAGAGACTGAGAGAGAGAGAGAGAGAGAGAGAGAGAGAGAGAGAGAGAGAGAGATGTACGGACAGGCGCAGCAAGTGGGAGAGAGAGACAGATAAATAGGGACGTGGTAGAAGAGAGAGAGAGATAGAGAGAGAGAGAGAGAGAGAGAGAGAGAGAGAGACAGGAGAAGAGACAGATAAATAGGGTGGTAGAAAGAGAGAGAGAGAGAGAGAGAGAGAGAGAGAGAGAGACGCGTGGTAGAAAGAGAGAGAGAGAGAAGGGTATGTGCAAAGAGAGAGAGATGTGCAGGAGAGGAGAGAAGAGGAGAGAGAGAGAGACGCGTGGTAGAAAGACAGAGTGAGTGAAGGGACAAGAGAGACAGAGACAACAGAAGAGAGAGAGAGAGAGAGAAGAGAGGAGAGAGAGGGAGAGAGAGGAGGAGGGGGAGAAAGAGATTGATTAGAGAGAGAGAGAGAGGAGAGAGATACATTACTATTTAGAGAGAGATACGGACAGGCGTAGCAAGAGGAGAGAGAGAGAGAGCTTTGACAAATTCGCGAGAGAGAGAGAGAGAGATTGAGAGAGAGAGAGAGAGACAGACAGACAGACAGACAGACAGACAGAGAGAAAGAGAGAGGCAGGGACGCTAATAAATAGAAAAGAACAATTCCTTTCCATTGAGCAAGAGACACTTCCACTTGTCCTTGAAATGGTCGAAGTTACAAGAGGAGCTGATGAGTAACCAAAAACAAATGAATAATAAAAAAAAAAAAAGATAGAAAGAGCGTCATTATAGGATATTGAAGAATGAAGTTGAAGTTGATGAGTAGTGACGGATATACATACATACATACATACATACATACATACATACATACATATATATATATATATATATATATATATATATATATATATATATATATATATATATATATATATATATATATATATATATGTATATATATATATATATGTGTGTGTGTGTGTGTGTGTGTGTGTGTTTTATCCTTCCCCCGACTTCTTCCATAGCAAGAATCCTAAATCTCAATTCAAGTCAACACCGTCATCCCTGCTCATCGAAGTCCATGTGGTAATGTCAGTTTTCCTCTCCTCTCTCTCTCTCTCTCTCTCTCTCTCTCTCTCTCTCTCTCTCTCTCTCTCTCTCTCTCTCTCTCTCTCTCATGTCATAGCTCGAATTAGATCAAGGCTAGACGAAACTCATGTTCTTCCAAAATACACTTTTTATTCCCAAGCTTAACATGACAAAACAAAAGCAAAATTAAAGAACAGAAGGTCAAAGACTGTCCTTAACTTCTGGCAAAAAGTAAATGAAAAATCAGACTCTCGGACTGGTAAATACATTTTGACACCAATCAATCACATTTCCCAAAACTAAGTCAAAGTCTGTCATGACCGAAACGCAGTTATATGTCAGAAATTCCCTTAACACGTGACCACTAACAAATCCATCAGAAACAAAAGGTCACCTTTAAAATAAAGCACAAAGACATATGAATGCATAAATGGGAGAATTCCCATGTTGCTAAAATCACCCAACACATCCCAAAGGTTATGCATGGTAAATATGCAAGACAATAAAGAGGGAAAAAAATATTCAGTAATTAAATGTCAATGAAACCAACTGAATACACAATTAACTCAATGTCCAATCGGGCATTTTAAAATGAAAAGATCACTTCTCGCCTTTACTAGCAAAGTCTAGCGCCCTCAACTAGGCAGCACATTCACCAGCTCAAGTTACTGCCCGAATCCCTCATCTGTACTCGAGATCGCAATTTATTCCCCAGCAATGACCCCCTTTCGGGTGGACTTACGAATGCACTCATAATTCTAGAACATTCTCCCACCACTCCCTCGCGACATGGAGTCTCGTGACACGATACAGGTCAATAGGTCAACACTCTGGTCTACTAGAGGTACCTAGATTTCCAAGACCCAAATTCCTTCCGCTCATCGCGAGAACGACGGTTTACAAACAGCCTGGTCTGCGCTGACACAAGTGTTCATCTCGCCCCAAGGTTTCTTAAACATGCTTGACACTGTCTCACATTCCATCAAGGGTCGTATGACATACATTTCAACGCTCCATAACTATATGCTATTTGTGCTATAGAACTGTCATTATATATATATATATATATATATATATATATATATATATATATATATATATATATATATATATATATATATATACTTTATACCTTCCTGAGTACAAAACCTTTAAAGTCATTTTTATACTCATGAATATCATTTTAAGTAAACATCTCTAACCGTGGTGAAAAAAATGTACGTGCGCTTAACGTTACTTGGTCAAAAAACCGCTAAAAGCCCTACGTAACAACACCACAAGGCTCCCTTTGCGGTTTCTAAATTACTAACGAAGATAACACGCTAGTATCATTAATGATCAATACCACAATTAAGTACTTTTACTTACTGAGCAGTCCCTATAGCCATGAACTCAGATCATGAGTTGCTGTGAGACACAACGAGAAGTACGCGCCACTAGATATCACGTCTACTCTCAAAAGTTGAGTCAAGAAGCTGTCCGCTCCGTCCGCATTCGGGTTTTATTGGAGAAAAAGAGGCAAGTTATACAATAACCACGAACTCAGAACAGACTTACAAAGTTTACATGAACATAAAACCTTTAAGATAATTCTCAAGTTCGTTATCAAAAATAAATTCCAAATATAATATTGCGCAATTTCAACGTATTGGTTAAATGCAGTAAATGAACTGGTGGTGTGTGACAATACAACCTTGGGCGACGCCACGCCCATACAGTGCACGCACATACGCATACACGCCCATAGAGGTTGCGATCAGAGGGCGGGGGAACAACTACCCTTCCTTTCCCCTCTCCCGAACTCTTGACCTCGGTTAATGGCCTCTCTGGCGAGAGGTTCAAACAAGATCTGATAACACCTTCAACTATTACTATACTTGGTGCAATGCATTCACTAAGAGTTATTTCATATATAAAAATGAATTATTATAACTAAAACAGTACTCTAGACTTCATGCTAGAATCATAGTAAAAATCAGGCAAAATGATGTCAGAGTGTCATTCTCGAATTAGATGTGGTTCTTTCACCTTTATTATGACATGCAATAGAGACGTAAATATTTCTCCAAAATACATAAGCATGCGAATATATTTGGATCCCACATGAATACAGACACGAATACAGTAACATAATTCTTGTCTGTCGATTACCTGACAGACGGCAATTCACAACGAAAAATCAAATCAATATTTTCTTATGAGACAGATGATCCTAATAACTCTACAGTAAGAGATAGGTCGCATAGAAACAAGCAAATACACAAAAGCATCAGAAAAAAAAATTGTTGTGAGGAGAATTTCTCACACTAACATTGAAATCTTTTAGGCTCTCTCTCTCTCTCTCTCTCTCTCTCTCTCTCTCTCTCTCTCTCTCTCTCTCTGTTTACTAAACAGAATTGTGTACAGATGTCTGGGTAAGGAGTCACTAGTGGACCCAGAAAAATTTCATGGGCCCACCAACCAATTTTCATATTATACATACACACGTATATATATATATATATATATATATATATATATATATATATATATATATATATATATATATATATATATATATACACTAGCGTTGATGTTTCAAAGTGATTTCCTTTCTGTTCTGCGGATGTCTCGTAACAAGGTCACGAGTTAAAGGAAGCTTTGACAGACATGTTGACTTCAGGCACTGTGGACAGTTCTGACATTTTCGTTTGAGGAGAATTAGATTAGTTAAAGCCAGTGCTTAATTTTGCTCTGTTTGAAGTTAGGGCTTGTATTACCCGTTACTTCGCTTAATCCCATTTATCCATTCATTACATTAGACTTATTGAATAAAACTGTATTGTTGTAGTTGGGGAGTCTCTTTCGAGAACCTAGCTAAGTCTTAGGTATATATGAGAGAATGGGCAGAGTCAGTGATAGAAAACGTGAGATCCCTTCCCAAGGGTTAAGATGATGGGCGGAGGTAAGTTACCCTTCCTTTGGTTTTTAGTTTATGCAATGATTATAAGGTTAATTAAAAGTGTAAAAGAGGAAGTATAATTATTTAAAGTTTTTAGCATATTATGTTAAATAACACATAAAATGGTACATTTACGTGGTTTTTCTTCGTCTTAAACCTGGCAAGTTGGCAATTCTGACTGCCTGATCATTGTGAAAACTGCTCCTCTTGCCGCATATCATCAAATTAACTACCAGCGTTCTGACATAAAAAGAAAAAGAAAAAAGAAAGCATTGCATAGAAACAGAAATTGAGTGTGGTCACAATTTCTAATCGTCATATGACGAGGGAACTGAAAGTGTATTTTGGTATTAGGATAAGGAAACAACAACTCTGTATTTATAGAATGAAAAGAGCCGTGTCATACTGAGACTTCCTAGACCTAAAAATATGTTCTTGTAACTCCCACAAAGGCTGCAGTTGAGGGATCACACAACGAATGGCATTGGTGAGGTTATATAGTTGAATGAGATCGCTTATGTGACTCTTCACTCTTTCTAGGCAAATTTGGATTACGGCTCAGCCGTTTAACCGGACATCCTAATTGAATAACATGAAATTTCAATCATTAAACTATTATTCTTTAACAACCCACTGGTCTTATTCAATATCATGAAGAAATAATCTGATATTAAAAGCCGTAAGCCTATTCAATTATCAGATTTACTGTATTCTCCGCTAGGTCATGCGTCACGTGATGATATCACCCTTGCCTTTCAATGTAAACGGCTTGTGTGATATCGCCTGTAATTCCTGAATCGGAGGAAATGGCTCTCGAACCGTGATCTCAACCAGACAGGGAAGAACCTTTGTTCTGTAAAATATCTAAAACAAATTCCCCATGAAATTATTCAGTACATAAAATAGAACTGTCCATGGCATTACATTTGCAGAAAGGAAATCCACAAATAAATCAAAATAATGAGGTGTTCCCCAGTTCCTCTGTGCCATTTCCTCCAACAGTGTTTCCCGAGACAGCAACCAAGTAACGATGAGATATAAGCAACAAACAAGGACGTAATGCGAGCTGTCTCGTGGAGGCTGATGACATTTGCATTCTGCTCCTGAATCGCAGCTGTGAGCTGATTTGACTACGATTGTGTCGCTGACGCTCTTTTGGAAAATCCTCATATGCCCTTAAGAGTTGCCTGCAGGTTATGCCAATACTCGTTAAGAAACAATTAATCTTCTATAAAACATATTTGACAGGCATTAAATTCGTAGCTGTGTGAGTTTTCTCTACACCGGATAAACCCGAACAGAGAAGAGAAGTCGGTGCAAAATTTCGTCAAGTCCAGCGCTAAAGTTTCGTTTCGAAATACGAATATGATGTGAGTTTAATTTACTTTCACTGAATAAACTAATTGTACTCATATGGTGATTACAATAACTGATTTTCAGGACTCATTTACAAAGGATGAAAAGCAGTTCATAAAGTCATGGAATAATCAAAATAAAAAGATTGAAGCACAATTACTCAGAATAAAAATATGGCGCAAGTGAGTGATTTAATGATTGATGGCAAGTTATATGGGGCTACAACCACATTTTCAGCAAGTGATATGATCATTTTTAATGCAGACAGCAGGTCCCCATGGCTTCACCGTCTGGTTACGAGGCAATGTTTGTATTCACAGTAAATACCTCGCGAATGTGCTTCAGGCACTGAGGCAGTATGTGTGTTTGTGTGTTTCTGTGATTATATGAAATGAATTTTATTAGTGACAGGTCAAGCTAAAAGTCAGATCACATGTCCTTGTCTCTCAGTACAAGTAAGGTCCTAACAATTGGTAAACCTGCCATTGTCTGTTAAAGAACAAAGCAGCAGATGCTGATCGGGGTCTGCACATTCCAGGTTTGTGAATAACCATCTCAAACTAGAATTTTAGATCTCCATATTAAGTACTGTGAGCACACGGAAATATACGACAATGAGAATTTAGAGCTGGATGTAGATGGGCAAATAGATAAACAAATGTATTCATCAGTAAGCCACGATGTTTAACAGTTAATTAATATTTATTTCCCCATTTTACCATCCGGGGCATCTAGTGTTTGATATTTCTGTCTGTCTGTCTGTCTGTCTGTCTGTCTCTCTCTCTCTCTCTCTCTCTCTCTCTCTCTCTCTCTCTAGATGCTTGTTCGTCCGATAAAGCTGAACTTATTTAAAGTTCTATAATTTTAATAAGTTTTAAGATAACTACTGCAAACTTCATACATATTTCTCCATATGTGATGAGGATTCAGCATTATATGCATTGGATCAAATGGTCAAAGCCATACTTACAGGCCGAAAGTTCAATAATAATTTGATGATGACCACAAATTTTGAACGATACGGGACGGAGTCAAGGTCATACTTATGGGTCAAAGATTAAAGGGGAATTTGTTACCGCTGCTGTATTGTATTGCGCAAACACATTTCAAGAATGTATTTAGTGTGTGTGTGTCTGTATATGTATGTGTTTGTGTGCATTTGTGAGCGTGTGCGTGTAAGTTTATGCGCATGTGGAAACGAGAGAGAGAGAGAGAGAAACATGGGATAGAGTTTAACTGACATTACGTTGAATACTATGTAGCAGATTTCTTCCAAACTCAAAAAGAAGTTATGAGTTTGTGAAGGCGTTTTAATACTTTTATTCTTGCTTAGGATTCGGCGTCAGCATTTAACGTTAAGTGGATGCTAATGATCTGGAACAGTTAATGACCCTTAAGTTTCCCAGGCTTTCTGAAAATATGAAAGGAAGCCGACCGTGCGTGGAAGAAAAGTCTCTCTCTCTCTCTCTCTCTCTCTCTCTCTCTCTCTCTCTCTCTCTCTCTCTCTCTCTCTCTCTCTCTCTCTCCTCTTTATGCAATCTGGCATCTCTCCTGAAGACGAAATTTTTGTAAAGAAAGCATTTGCTTTCGGCGGTCTTATATGTTACAGTTTCCGATTAATAATAATAATAATCCTTTCTAGACCAACAGCTGTCTCTTGATGACATTCAGTTATTGTTTTAAATATAACCCGAAAGATTAGGATATGACTGATGTTGTTTTGTGAGTGAAGAGGAGCCCACACAAGTGGAGATAAAGTTTTCTTTCAAAATATTGCTATAGTGAGCTTTAGCAAGACGATGCAAGTGTTATACAATTTTGCATATTTTTAATATAAACATGTTATTCCTGCCTTAAACATCTGTAAGACAGTGTATCAGATGTAGCACGTTTTGCTAAAGAATACATCATAACATTAGGATGCAATCATAATGCCTAAGATTACGAAAGGCATTTTTATGCATTTAATTTTCTAGAGTTTCATTGTTGTATTTTGTAAATGAACACCCGCGGTATTGTAAAGTATTGGGATAAAATGAAATAGCCCATTTTTTGATAAGGAAGCATCTCTACTCAATATTCGAGATTATAAGTTAAATGCAAAAACCGAATTGTGTCGTGATGTGGTACCTTAGAGATATAATGAATTATATCTTGATAAAAGTATTGTTCTTGAGACTGTCTTTCATAAAAAAAAAGACACCATGTATTTGCACAGAGTCAAACGAAAAACTGAATTTTCAATGAAAATTACGAATAAAAATTTTATACATAATCAGATTTATTAAAAATTTTATTTTTTTTTTGTTTTTCAGTCATTCCTACACACTTATACTTAATTTTGTTGACTCGATGCTCATCAGTTTTGTAAGTTTATGAAAAATATGCATTTTGTGACATGTTTTCATTATTTGTTATAAAATACTCAAAGCAGGATGTTGACAGAAAAATGAAAGTTGAAATTAGGATTTGCAGAAATTCATGAAAATTATAAACTTCTTTACAAAACTGACTTTCATCAAAATTGAATTTCATTTTACCGCCTGAAATTGAGATTAAAAGTAACCTTCGATTTTATTCGGAGAATCCTGTTGCTGGAGCAGGAATTTTTGTATGACAGTAAGATTTTGTTGCGTTACTGAATACTAAAGTATTTTATTTTGCTAACTGAATGCCAATCTTGGCATTTGCTTAAGCGTTTTTTTTTTTTTTTTTTTTTTTTTTTTTTTTTTTGAGAGAGAGAGAAAGAGAGCTTGAGAAGTATAAAACAATCATGCTAGACTGTGAATTTTATGCATGCAATTTATGAATGTGAAAGAGTAAATGTCTACGTGCAATGTTGCGTGATTATGACTCTGCTCTGGATGGAAAAAATACGTATTGGGCCTGTAAGTGCAAAAAGTAGATTTCATATTGACAAATAGATATTTACAGCCATCTATCAGTAACGTCTCACAATCGTATGTCCTATGTATGAAACACCAAATGATTTATGGTTTTTATATCCATTCCGCGTAGACCAAAGAATAGCTTCATCACTACAGTAGATCCCTCTGAAACGGTAACAAGGCTTTTCAATTTGTTACGACTATCACACACGAAGTTTAATGAGCTTCGGATGAAGAATTCTTTAAATTGAGAGATATGGAACTGGCAAACTCTGTTATGAATCCAGAGGGGTGAATGTTGCTATAAGCTGATTTCTGGTTGTTATGTGACCGAGATACGAGAGGCAAATGGCGAAAGATCGTTTTGAGCCTTGAAAGTCATTTTGTGAAAAGGTCATAAGGAAACTTTAATGAAAGTTTCTTCCAGTCGTGGAACTTGTTAGGATAAAAGAAGACAATTCCAGTGGAAATATGGATTAAATCTAAGATGCAAAATTGGAATGGGAAAATATGTTCTTTAGGGGATACGCGTCTACATCCCTACGCCACACAAGTGCAATGGATTACTTGTGAATATTTATTTTACTGTTTTCTTGAATAATTCCTTTAAATTCTTGAGTTATGCGATTTCAGTTATGTTTCATCCGATTAAATGATGATGTGCGTAAAAGTTGGTGGGTTTTTCATTAAATGATTTTTTGGAAGCAGTAATATAATGATTGATAAATCGATGAAGTTCATTTGAGGTCAATTTAGCAACTGAGAATTTTTCTCCTTAGACGTTCTTCTGCGAGAAGCATATTAAGGCCACAACTGCGGCGTATTTAGGCCAAAACCCAGTGAATGAAGAATAAAGTTTTGCCAAAATCGGATGTTTATGTTACAAGTGCTGAGTTTTAACGACTTGCTTGAGCACAGCTTGGACAGTGTACATCTGTAGCCTCGTTCTGTGCATTTAAAAAAAATATATAAAAAAAACATTTAGAAATAATTAACCACTACCGTTTTGTGTGAGTGTTCACCCTTATCCTTGCATGTCTACGGAGAAATTAAAATCCTGAATTTACCTGTCCTGCACCTACGTCATCAACACCGGTGCTCATTATTTGTAACATGAAAGCCTCGAGTACGAGAAAAACAATGGGTAAAAGACACTTCGGTATTTACTTCTTTATGGTACAATAAGCTCGATGAAACATCAGCAAGAGATCTGTCTGACGCAGCTGTCTGCTCATATACACACGCACACACGCACCACCGCTTTTCATTTGTATGGAAAACACGAGGGAATTTTTTGACAAGTCTTTATGGAAATATGAGATACACCATAATCTGTCAATACTTGCATTCAAGTGTTTGTTAAAGTATAGCATCTTTCCCTGTCAGCGAAAGACACTGGTTCCAATATTATATATATATATATATATATATATATATATATATATATATATATATATATATATATATATATATATATATATATGTGTGTGTGTGTGTGTGTGTGTGTGTCTGTATGTGTTTGTATGTGTCTGTTTGATGTTTGATGAAAATGTGTCATATTTATATGAACTACTAATACCATCACGACTACGGGAAGATTGAGCCGGAAAAAATAGCCTGGTAGTCATCGTGTTTCCCCTCTAATTAAGACCACATGAAAAAAGAGAGAGAGAGAGAGAGAGAGAGAGAGAGAGAGAGAGAGAGAGAGAGAGAGAGAGAGAGAGAGAGAAAAGCCTCGTTTTTACGATCCTCTCACACATATAGGGGCCACTTGTATAAAAAAAAAAAAACTGGGAAAACTGACATTTTTATTTCCCGAGTGACGCCATCGGCACCTGGTAAGCCCTTGGGGGTAAGCGCTCTTTGAAATTCCCCCGAGAGAGAATTTCCGTCTTGAAAACCAATGAGAAAACAGCCACGTTTATAAATAGAAAACCCTTATTTTTTATGCGGTTTGTTTTCACGGTCTGGGAATTTAGGTTTAAAAACGCCATTTAATTTTCGCATCACTGTTTATATTGTAAGGTGCGGAAATAATGAAATAGGGGAATAATTTATTATTATTATTATTATTATTATTTATTATTATTATTATTATTATTCAGAAGATGAACCCTATTCATATGGAACAAGCTCACCAAAGGTGCCATTGACTCGAAATTCCAGCTTCCAAAGAATATTAAGGTGTTCATTTGAAAGATGCAACAGGAGGTGAAGGTAAACAGAGAAAGAAAACAGCATAAAGATAATGTATTTCCTCTCACCGCCTGTCGATCAGGTTTCCCAGAAAAAGCCATAATAGATTAGGCGAAACTGTCCATTTAGAGTAAAATTTAGGTAATTTAGTCACTTGTTTATGAACACAGATTTTAGCCTTATTGGTAAACTGAAGAGCTGGAAGAGTGAAAGACGAGGAACTTAAGTCCCGATTGTGAAGTTCTGTCTCGAATATTTATGGGATACATTTGCGATGAAACATGAATGAATAAATGGTGGCTCTCTCTATTCTAGGATGAATAAATGCACTAATGTTAACGTGAGACAAATAATGCTGTAAATATTGACGAAATATTGGAAGGGTTCTCGCAAAAGTTTTTTTTTTTTTTTATTCAGCCGGAAAAAGTTATAAAACATAATGTTGTCACAACACCTCCAGCTATCTCTATAGTCTGATATGCTGGTTGTTAGTTAAGGTTATTTCGCGATCATTCAGCTTAGAGAAGGGTTGTTTTTCCTCTCTTCATATAACCAAACGAATGACTGGGTGATTTGTAGCTTTATAACATTTAAGGAAAAAATATCCAATCCATTGTCTAATTTTTTTGCAGTGATAAATGCAACGACCTACGAACTCCCATTCAGGCTGTCAACGCCCGTAATTGATTTCAGGTTGTTTGGGAAAGTGTGTTTCACGAAATCTCCTTCTCGCTCCGAAAGACATCGTTCAGTCAAACTTCGTGTCATTTCCTGCGATCGTGGAAGGGTTGAAATTGTTCTTCTGCTTCTTATTTGTTCTTCTTGGTAATAACTTCTCTGAGGTTAATCTTGTATGGGTTCTTGCTAAATGTAAATACCGTGCAGTTTTGAAGATCGTTTACAAAAGAAAGAAATGAATTTTTGAAGTTTTATTACTTTCCATCTTTTCCAAAATTTTTCAATTTCTTTCTCTTTTTGTCCTTAAAGTTTTGATGAAAGACTTGTTTCAGAAATGTTGTAATAATTCATAGATTCTTGAGAGAGATTCGGACTAATTTGCCAGGAGAATATCATCGCCAGATTTCCATCTCTTGTTCCTTTTTATAATTATCATTTCAAGTGAGAGTTTCTCTTTTTAAAGGCCAAAAGAGTGAAAGAAAAGGAACATTTTTTATGTAATGTGCTCGAGGCCACCTGATTCGTTGGGTATTATTATTATTATTATTATTATTATTATTATTATTATTATTATTATTATTATTATTATTATTATTATTATTATTATTATTATTATTATTATTAGTGAAGAATAACACTCTCAGAAATTCTGCATTCAAGGTATAATAAGATGTTATGAGGGGAAGAGCTCTTTAGTTCTTAGTTCTCATCATCCAACTCAAATGAATAAATGAGAACAGACCAGCTTATTGTGGCTCCTAATCTTTATTTCACTGTTCATGGAATTAATAGTATCATTCTTTAGAGCACTGGATCAGACCAGAAATATCACCTGAGGGAGCTTTTTCAGAAATAAGTATTACGTAAATCTGGATAATCTCTTGGCCTATATTTTGCGAGTATCTGTATCGGGAGGAATAAACGGTGAAAAAGCATCCCTTAAATTCTGCAATATCTTTCTCTTGGATAACTTCATCGGGTTAGAACATATCTTTTCTTTTAAAAATTATATTTTAGTCTTTATTAATTGCACTGGAACAACAGTGAAAATTTGGGTTTATTTTCATAGAAAATAATACCTATAATAATCGTGGTGGTATGAATGTAAACAGTTATTGTTATTATTCTTGCTTCAATTCCACATTCTATTAAGAGTCGTGTCATTATATATATATATATATATATATATATATATATATATATATATATATATATATATATATATATATATATATATATATATATATTCGTTTAACTTTATTGACTAGTTATCGTCATCGATGCTTGTATATAATTTATTATGCTCTCATCTTCAGTCATGTATCTATCTATCTTTCTCTCTATCTATCTATCTATCCGTCCACCCATCTATGTTGGCATAACTTTATTAACCAGTTACCTGTTCTATTGTCAACAGGACTTGGCTAATGTGTATGAAAAGACTGAGGGGAGAACGAGGTTGAGTAAACAGAAATCTTATCTACAGTATTGCAGATATGTGTATGAAGGTCTGCAAAGTATTCCTGATATCTCCAATTGGCATTAAACCCGTTACTATCGACGAGGAATCAAAATCGTTATTGGCACAATGAAATCTCTGGCATTTATTGGAACACTTTGTCAATAGCAGCTGAGATTACAGATTTATATGGTGAAGCATTCCTCAATGCATACTCGATGCTGTTATCGGCAGAAGAAGAGCGTGCAATACCAAAACGTTTTATTGGAAAACTTTCCTGCAGGAGGTGCATATTCACTACTCTCTCTCTCTCTCTCTCTCTCTCTCTCTCTCTCTCTCTCTCTCTCTCTCTCAAGAATAAATCAAATATTCAGTATATATATATATATATATATATATATATATATATATATATATATATATATATATATATATATATATATATATATATATATATATACACTAGCTGACCAACCCTGCGCTGACCGGGAAAACTCTGAATAACAACCTATAAACTGTCTCTTTCTCTCTCTCCTCTCCCAGGTTCTCATTTAAACTCATACATTAATATTGTATAAGAATATACGTCTTTTTTATCAGAAATATTTAGACTATACTCTTTTACGTCTTTTTGCTTCTTTCCTATTATTAAGTGAATTGCTGCAGCAGCTACTCTTCTACCTCCTCATCAGTCTGCGGAATTTATCGGAAGCAAAAAGTATTAAATTTTCTCATCGTGTAAATAAAAATTAGTATTTCAATGTATCCATTTTTTGTGATTTTTTAAAAAATAGTAACGAACAGGTGTCACTTGCCTATAACCTACAACTCGTTCGTCCATTTTGCCTTTGTTTCACTGCCCTTTGTAATATCACACCTAGCACAAATAGTAATGAATTATATATCAAAAGAAAGGCAATTCATTTTGCTTTTGTGCTGAATAAAAAAAAATAGGTATCTACGTTTAGCGATTTTTGGTGAATTAAAAAAAAGTTGCAAAACATTTTCCAAAAGGGCTAAATTCAACTCGTGATACGTATGCTTAGTATTGGTTTTAGGGACGTTTTTAACATTGCATAATAAATTACAACTCATAAACTTTACAATGACATCAAGTTTATGAACGTAGCATTTAGTATAAGGTTACGCAGAACCATAGCAATAAGGTTACCGCTATGCATGTCCCTTCGGCAGTACTGTATATAAACCCGTACAGAGCAAGGTTTGGTGAGCACGTAACGGTTAAATTCGTACCTATGGTAATGTCGTGATAAGGTATCATAGACAAAAATATGCCCTTCGCGAGGTAAGGCAAACGATTATTTATTGTTCTGAATAAGCACAAGTTGATAAAAGATAAAAATGAATACCTATATGTCATTCTAATAAATAACCATAAACAAACAATTTATTTTCCTAAATGACGGGAATGCAGCAAAAGGTGTGAATTCGCTGGCCGTTTCTCCTCCAGTCTTGCTGTTCACGGGTTGAAGTTTGCCAGATGTCCATTTCAAATAAAGTTTTTTCATGTGTACTCTGTATTCGTGATTGATTGAGAAAAGAAAAACGTTACTCAGTTCTTCGATCAAATATATAATAAGCAGAAATGGACTCGGGAGGGCCTGTATATATGGTTAACTGGCAACTGTTTTGTCCGCTGCCTCTTGCAGCTCACCACTTTGTTTGCCAATAATGAATTCCAAACCTCATTTAAACCTAAATAGGTTTTCCATGTTGATTTTATCCAGGTAATAAACAATTATTTTTTATATTAATAATTGTCATAAATTAAGTTGGGTCAAATGATGGCCATGTGCATTTTGAATTACATTGCTTTATGACTGAATGAAAGTAATTTTAATACAGTCAAACACATCTGTTTAAGTTTTTTGGATATACTAAACTGATTATAGGGTTTGCAGTGGGATGCGTTCAATTAAATCATACATCTGACAGCACCTGGAAAAATAGGTGGAGCGTCAGTGGAAAATGAAAATTAACCCGGAAAGCACTGAAGGAAAAATAGATGTAAAAACGAAAATTTCATTTGTTTTGTCTGTGTTTGTATAGTCTGTCATGGGGCAGGGGTTTGATTTTGAGTTATAAACCTTTCTGGAGTGACATATAGGCCATGTGCAAAATTTTGTCTGTGTCTCTCAAGTGTTCCAGATTTCTATAGAATCCAAACTAATATACAAACATTCACTTAGCTGACCAACCCCACGCTGCCCGGAAAAACTCTGAATGACATTCAGTAAATTATCTCTCTCTCTCTCTCTCTCGCTCTCTCTCTCTCTCTCTCTCTCTCTCTCTCTCTCTTTATATATTATATTTCCTAACACCCTCTCTCTCTCTCTCTCTCTCTCTTCTCTCTAGCACCTCTCTTCTATCTCACTCTTTCACTCTCTCTCAACACACCATTCACTATTATAAAATTCAACAACCTAAGGCCATGTATTCACAATCAAGTTTACCAGTCATTTCTTCTGTCAGTTCATCGAAATGCCATTAAAGCTTATGTGTAGACAACAGTTTGTGGTTGGAGACAGTCCACTCACCAGAACATATGAACGATGGTATTACCTAAATATCTTCTGACTGGCTGAGAGGTAATTGCACATGCAGACAGGTTAGTGCCAACTTCGTGACAGTTTGCCACTGTATTTCATCTGGGAAGTATCTCAGATGCTCTGATCAAAATATGAATAAATTATTTATAGGCATTATTCATTTCACTGTTAGACCTTTCAATGTTATTTGTAGCCCATTATATGTCCAAATCATACAATAAAAATGTAGTGGCGTTCCTGGGGTGAAGGGAGCTGTTTGAAATCGCGCCCCGAGCCGCAAAGTGAGGGGGGGGTCCCAAAATGCGAAATTTAACCATTGCTGCTATGACAGGACAAGCTAAATCTAGTGGCCCCAAAATGGTCAAGGGCCCCCATTTATATTTGGACCCAATTTCCAATTTTGTGAACAAAAATGTAACAAAAATGTTATGTAAAATAAATAGGGCTCTCCAGGTGCCCCCTCCTCCCACTCATAGAGCCCATTATAGACCTTTCATACGGATCGGAGGAGGCAGGGTAACGTTGATTGGGGTAAGGGCAGGGCCCATCTAAGGCAACTGATTACTGCTTATAGGGTCCTAATTATCCTCTGAGGGTCCCCATAATGGTCCCATTTGCCCAGATAATATGCATTCAAATGATTCAATGAATTAAGTGGGTCTCCAGTTATTCAATGTACACCTAGTTTTAAGAAATAAAATTTCTGAAATTTGCATTTACAAGTGCCTTTAAAATGATCCTACAATTGCTCCTATTCAAAAATTTTCCCGAGGGGCTTAACAGCGCCTCAAACCCCAGCTGCTTTTGCTCGCTTGGCTCACCTCCCACCCCATAAGAGGGGCCCCAAATGGGACTGTGCCCCCCGGGCCCCAAAATGTATAGGAACGCCCCTATAAAAATGTAAACCAATATTTCCATGTGATACAGACAATTTGGTATAGGCCTAGGATAATGATGTCTTTTTATGGTATGTGTTACTATAATGAAGTGAATTTCACTGTCCAATTCATAAAAAAACTGAGCCAACCCCTCAGTTCTAATTTAAACTTATTCATTAATATTGTTTGAGAATAGAAGTCTTTTTTTAATAAGAAATATTTAGTCAATACTCATGTTATTCCTTTTTACTTCTTTCCTGTTATTAAGTGAATTACTGCAAGAGTTAGCCTTCCACCCCCTCATCATATTAAGAAAAAAGTTGCAAAACACTTTCCTATATGACTAACTTCAACTTGTGATACGTATTTTTTATATTGGTTTTAAGGACGTTTTTAACATCATAGATTATGTCATTATCTTTACAATGACATCAAATTTCTTAACGTAGAAGGGAATCTGTTGACCAGAAAGCCTTATATTCACTCATCAAAACAAAAGCAATTTAGTCTCTCCACTTTGTCTTTTTCAAAGCTTTATCATTTTATTGCCTTTCTTCGTGTACTGGAATACTGTTCTCCGGTGTGGATGTCTGCCTCTGCCAGAGGTTTATCTCTTTTAGATAAGAGTGCCTCGTGGTGGGAGGTTTCTGTTTCCTAATAGTGGTAGTTATGACTTGGACCATCGACGGATGGTCTCTTGTTTGTCACTTTTTCAAAAGCTGTATTTCAGCAGTGATCTCTCACATTCAAAATTGATCCCTGGTCCCCTTTATCTGCCGAGAGCAATTAAATTCGCTGAACAGCAGCACCAATGTGCAGTACATGTGCCTCGCCGTCGAACTTCTCAGTTCCAGAGGGCCTTTATTCCTCACACCGCTGAACTGTCGAACAGCCCTCAGAGGATGTCGTGCAATTGGAACCTCAGAAGTGCAAGCGACGGTGCAATGCATTACTACCCAACAATATTCTCCTTACATTTTAATACATTTTTATCTAATTATTAATGTATTATTAATAATTTTTTTAGCATATTTTTTTTTATTTTTTAATAAGGGACATCTCTTCTTTCTGTATTCCACTTTACCTCCTCTTACTTCTTCCTAATGAACACCTCTGTGGGCTTGTTCCATATGAAAAGGTTTCATCTTCTGAATAATAATAATAATAATAATAATAATAATAATAATAATAATAATAATAATAATAATAATATGCCATTTAGGCACCTCCCGATCGCAAATTCCTGAAATGCATGCTAGTATTGCACCAGCCCCGGTTTTTTTGCCATGCCCGTTAGGTTGGGTTAGGTTGGGTTAAGTTAGATTAGATTAGTACTTCTGAAGTAACTTGGGTGTGGGAAACATAATGAGCTATTTTCAAGAAAACTCCATGGTTAGATTTTTAAAGATGGTGTCCCGCTTTCTTCATGGAAAGGTCCTGGTCCTCGATTACATCTCTGAAAAATGCCTCCCGATCATCATTGTATCTCAGCTGCCTCATTCTCGAAACTTTAAACTATCAAAACTCAGTACTATATATCAGTGGTGGTCGTGAGTTTGAGTTCGTCCTATATTGTGTTGCTAAGTTTTTTTACCTCTCTTGAACGGGTCAGTGATATCCATTTCCTTTTCTGTGTCTGAGGGATTAATATTCCTACACAAGACATTTTGGTGGTAAAAACATGACTTCGAGACGTTCTGAAATTTTCTGTTGGAAAAGAAATCTTGAGTAAATTAACGAGCAAGACTTTATGGCGAAAATCTGTAATGATATGGAGATAAAAGTGATATATATATATATATATATATATATATATATATATATATATATATATATATATATATATATATATATATATATATATATACACACACATATATATATACACACACACACACATATATATATATATATATAATATATATATATATATATATATATATATATATATATATATATATATATATATATATATATATGTGTGTGTGTGTGTGTGTGTGTGTGTGTGTGTGTGAACACCAGTGCATTAGCAGGGGAGTGTTAACCTTAGTATTGATATCTAGAATTCCAGTCCCTTTTCAACAGAAAGTAATCCACACACATCACTGTTTATCGAACTCCTTATCATTCTAATGAAACAGGTTCTTGCATATTAGAAGGATACAAGAGCAAAGACATGACTAAAGTTGCAAACATTTTTGGAGATTTCTAGCTACTGTCTCTTACAGCTTCCTTTGAGCTTATATTCATTGCTAGATATTCTGTGCACTATTTGTCAGGAATGAAACTCTTTAGACAGAGCAGAAAATAAACTTCCAAATAGGATTTGTAAGGGTAAATAAAAGAATTTGTATGTTTACAGACAAGTACTTTCATTTATTGAAAGATGCTCTTAACAACGCTGTCTCATTGTGCACCCTTCAGAATACCTCTGAGATGTCGAGAGCTCATCGAATATATATTCTTACCCAATAAACATGTAATTTACCAAAGAGTTCTTCCTACATGAAATATAGGAAATATTGAAGGATCAGTAGTCATGAAATTTAATACAAATATAATAAAAGCATTCAGGGTGTTCCGTTTTGATAAACTTATATTTTTCCTGCCAGTGAGTATTGAAATGTCCGGCACTCGTCACTGATCATGTTTATTTTACAGACGAGTCCAGCTGAGCAGCTCTGGGAGTTTGACATGTCGGTTCCGAGAGCCTTTGTGCTGCACACTGATTTTGCTCTCCAGAAGAAACATAAAGGGTTTTTACGAACATGACAGTTGATTTGGAAAAAGGATGCTCCAACAGTTTTATTGAATTATTAGAGCTGAAAAAGTAAAAAGTATGGTTTTCAACATGCACAAAACACACACACACGCAGGGGCAGGGACAGATACACACAGACACAAATATATATATATATATATATATATATATATATATATATATATATATATATATATATATATATATATATATATATATATATATATATATATATATATATATATATATATATATATATATATATATATATATATATATATATATATATATATATATATATATATATAGATAGATATATATATATATATATATATATATATATATATAAAATATATATATATATATATGAACTTTGCAATATATTTGTTTATATATATATATATATATATATATTGATAAAAAGGCCCATTCCTGTACCCTTGTTCACAGGTAAAATATGGACAGATGATATGCTGCGAGAGTAAATATATAACGCATATGTAGGTGTGGCAGTAAGTCTCCGTTGGCATGCAAGGGACCGTTTCCCAGGAAGGATGGAAATTAAGCAATTCCCCGGTGGTTTTTGGCCTCATTAACTCCCATCTGGCTATGCGTCAGGTGGTCATTTTTTTGGAACACCTGCTTAAGAAGAGGCACGAGGATTAAACTCGTTGATGTCATCCAATTTCCAATGTCCTCCTGACAAGTTCATATTGTTGGTTTGATTGATAGTAGCAGATTCCTTTTGTACGGACAGCTACTTTGGAAAACCAGCTCCACCCCATTAATCTTGTAAACTCCGGCTTCTTCCCCTTTTTTTTATTTGAGTATACATTAATGAGCGAGCTCCTGATGGATTTAGAATAATGGAAAATGAGAGGATTATTAGACCCGAGTTGTTCTGTGGATTTTTTAATGTTTTCGTGTTATGGAAGCTTTATTTTGTTGTTGAAATCTATTTCTCTGTTGTGAGAGGGACCTCTACAGTATATTTTATTTGATTTATTAATAGCAGACCTAAAACCTACTACCCCTTGAGCTCCGCTCCCTAAGAGCCATCTCCCAAACCATGTGGCTGACTTCCAATCCAGCATATTTCCAGTGCCAATTCATTAATAACACACCCCCCCCAACAACCCGCTATCATCGACGCATCTATGTGGACCCATCTCTCCAACACAAGGTCAAGTGCCAGGAATTCGAGTTTTGCCAGTCATTTAGTCTTTTGCTATTCCATTTTCCATGTTTCCAACGCAGTTCTCATACAGACCTGACTTTGTTATTATTTATGTTCATAAGTGGATCCTTCTGCTTCGATTGTGCTTTCATTATCGCGGTACACCCACTACATATTGATTCATGGTGCCCTTGAAGTGAAATCCCCAGCATCCAGTCGTCATCACTTCATCCTAATTTAGTGCTCCAACAGGATCCCCTTTACCTGTCTAATTATTCCCATCTTCTGATTTGTATTATTGTAAATATATGTGATTCTAGTTATCCTAAAAGTTTATCTAAAATTTCCCTTTCTACCAACCCAGGATTCTATTCAGATTGCATCACCCCTTGTGGTAAGTCTCCTTCCAGGGTAGAGAATATAAAAGTAGCGACCCTTGCCCAAGATTTGTAGCCTGCAACATTATTACCATCCAGCAAAGAGTCCTGCTAAGCTGGATGCAAGACGAAAAACAAACCTTTCACCATAGATCCCCTTAAATAAGCACATACAATCGAATGAAGGTACACAGCATAAGTATTTTGTTACTTTTGTGTTATTGTGATAATAAATCTTGACTGGAATTTTTTTTATTAAAGTATTTCTAAGAATTAAAATTCCTGCACGCATGAGAAAGAGTGTTGTCATTTCGAAACACGAGTTTTGCCGCTAGTGCATGCTAGCAACTTCTTCATGACTTAAATTGCTAGGTGTTAGTTAGGAAGTGAAGTGTTAACAGTGTTAAAAATGGGATAGTACTTTTATTTACCCAAACACATGCTCTGGATAATTCACCATCCATTGTTACAGATAGGACACACACCATCTGGCAACACAAAGGCGATTATACTTTGCCCCTCTCTATCACACACACGCAGTAGCAACCATGCTAAAATTTCTAATTAATCTCCTAAGAAATTCCATGTCCACCCTTTGAAAATTTACATTTACAAAGTTCATTCATACGTGGCCACGCGAGCCACTTTGTAAGTCTAGAAAGAGTTTCATTTTGATTTCCTAAGTTCGTGTGCATAAGCAATTCTTCACTCCCATACCTAAAACCTACAAAGAGGTGAGGGAAATTTTCCCAAAACTGTTCGCCATTATCTCATAAAACTTCGTGCCAGACTACACTCAGACAACCTTGTGGCCAACACACTTGCTTGGCTACCTGTCACGACATTACCTTGTGACCTCTTAGAGTAACATAAAACTTCACAAACCATTATGATCATGTGTTTTCGTCAGGTCAATCTTTTCCTATAATGTAAAAATCTTCACACAAGTGATCACAACAAATGAACATCAGTTACATGATAGCTTGCAGGACCCTGCTTGCTTTATATTACTAGCAGAAAATTAAGTGTACATATTTCAAGAGTATCTCTGTGTGTACTTAAAACCAACCCCAGTTGTTTTCAGCTGAGCCTTTACCATTGCATCCATCCCACATGTCTCTCACCAAACTAAACTCCACTAAGGCTTACGCTAACTATTTACCAAATTTCCATGTTACCACACACGGCCAAGTGCTCGAACTTACCAATTATCAAGGGCTCTCACAAATTCTTAAAAATCCTGCGTTCGGTTCTGTGGAACGAGCCTGCACCAGAAAAACCAAAACCACGTTCTTTTGAAGAAACTTAAATTCTCCAAAACAGACCAAACCCGTTCTTTTCAAACAACCACGTCCTTTTGAATAAACCTACGTTCTCCGAAACAGACCAAACCCGTTCTTTTCAAACAACCACGTCCTTTTGAATAAACCTACGTTCTCCGAAACAGACCAAACCTGTTCTTTCCGAACAACCATGCTCTTAGGAACAAACCTACATTCTCCAGAACAAACCAAACACATTCTTTTTGAACAAACCTACGTTCTCTGGAACAGACCAAGAATGTTCTTTTCCAACAGCCAACATTCTTTTTGAACAAACAAATGTTCTCTGGAACAGAAGAAAACTGTTCTTTTCGAAAAAACAACAACATTGTTTCGAACAAACCTACATTCTTCAAAACAAACCAAACCTGTTCTATCCATTTGAACAACCCTAAAAACATTCTTTGAATGTAGGGTTCTCAAAGCACCAAGAGTGCAATCCCAGTTCTCTGGGACCCCACAACTAGTGCGATGTGGGCGTAAATGGCCATTTTGCAGATAAATTCTCTCACCCCACACACCTGCAACGCAGTAGATTAGGAACAAAAAAATTTGGGGCCAGCTTTCCATTGTGATGAGTCAATTAAATAAAATCCATAATCTACCCCCGAAATAATATTCAAAACACGCCAAAAAATTCAGTATTTATTTCCAGATCATAATAATCACCAACCAAATATTTAATTAAGAAGAAATCAGTAAATTTACTAGACCCATAAGAACAAGAAACGGAATGTAAAACTAATGTAATAATGTAGTTACACAATGTAATTATATGTAAATGTAATGCACATAATTAGCCACCAGAAAAAATACTAAGTAACTAAGAACCATTATAAATATAACCCCAAATCCCTCCCCAGTCACATTCCCATCATGCGCACTCACACGCATATACTGTATATGAGACATTTCCTTACCTTTGTAATATGTTTATATACTAAAAGGTCCTCTGTAAATTCACTTAATTACGAAATGTTTTTTATATCCTTCTGTATTTACTTACGTGCATGAAGTTTTGAATAGTTTAGGGCGTCAACTTCATTTGGTTATACGGTGGCCGAAAATAAAGTCACAGGAAAAAAGTCAGAAAAGTCGTAATCGTTTTGGCTGGGATAATAAAAGTCACATTAATTTGTGGCTACCGGAAATAAAGTCACAGGGAAAATTTATATAATTTTGGCTGGGAAAGATGTCAGGTAATCAAACAAAACAATCAAGTCAGTCATAATTTAAGAGACAACCAATTAAAATAAATTTTAAATCAGTTATTAACTTAATAAAAGACTTGTAATTTTGGCTAGGATAAAGTATTGACATCATTGTATATATATTATGGCATTGCATGTATGTGAAGTATTTAACCTGGGATTATCCCATTTGGAACTGACTGACTTGTTCTCGAATTTTCAACATTTTTTTTTTTTTTGCCCCATGGGAAGGTCTATGCTGACTCCGTTACATATATATACTGTGTGTTTATTTTGAACTTCAAAACTTTCTTAAAAATAATTATAATAATGATCTTAATATCATAGCTAAGGAAAGAGTGGTATATATATCTTGGGCACTGACAAACACTTAAGTGACTCCCATATAATCATGCTTCAATACAAAGCTAAACCTATTCCAGTGGAAATACTCGACTCTTTCTCTGCCTCTCGTGTAAACGACTATCTGTATTTTTACAATATGGACTAATAGACAGTTATACATAGCTAATGGTGTGAAATTCCTAGAAGCATGGAAGTACACACGAATCTATGCTCAGCCTAATGGCAGAGTTATGCGGATCTGTCGTCACATTGTTTATAAATTCAGCAACGGACAGCACTAAGGGTTTTATCTACAGCGAGCAAATTCACCTACATACATAAAATAAGTTATTTACAAAATGGGGTGATCTTATACGCCTATAATTGCTGTCCATACTCGGCCACCTGGATACGCTAATCCTCTCTGCTGTTTAGGTCAAATAAGGAACAATGAGTAACTATAGCTTACTTTTGCTGTGTACATACTCCCTGAAATAATGAAAATGAAGACATTCACAGGACAATATACTCTACTAATACTTTCAGTACACGTAGCTTTATTCCAGACGTAATTGAAAGGTTTCATCCACAAAAAACGTTTCATCCACAAAAAATAAGTTTTGTTTTATTATCATCAATGGCTTTCTGGCATCGCAAGGAATCAGCTTTCATTTGCAGTAATTATCAAGTATATCACTGCAATATTTTTTGCTTACTTCATATTACTAAATTTTTTTTATACACATCGGAACAGTTACAGAAAAATATAAACAGTTTACGTAATATAATTAGTTCTACTGATTTTTACCACATCTTTTTACCATAAAATTATGACTGACTATTCCTGCGATTTTATTACCTTCCTTCATAACTTAATGTGACCTTTTTTCGGGCGTATTTCATCTGGGCGAATTTGGGCATTAGTCGATATATCATTTGGGCGACTATTCATTATATCGTTTGGGCGACAAAAAATCAAAATCCTGCAAATTGGCACCAATCACTTGGGCGAAAAAAAAAAATTAAAATAAAAAAAAATAAAAAAAAAATAAAAAAAAAAAGCAGAAGTATTTTAGGACAAGTTTCCACGTGGTGTTAATTCTGTAATCGGTTGGCTGGTAACTCAGCAGTTAGCTGGTTAATTATTGACAGTCATCAGCATTAGTTATTCATTACTCGGCCGAAACAAACCGACGAAAAAGGTGCTCGATATTTTCTGGCTTTTTTTTTTGTATAGACATATTGAAGAATGCTTCGTGGCAGTGCACAAACAACAAACAAATGTAAAGTCAGAATTAGGTGACGCTATCCGAAGTTTCCGGATCGTAGCCAGGATAAAAGGAAGACCGATTTTCCAAAGTTTCTGTCCTGGCGTTCTCAATTCTCAAGCGAACCCAATTTACTCTCAATTCTAAAATAAGTATTACCAAGAGATTGGCGAAACTAACGACCAGAAGCACAACCCCATCCTCACAAAATCCTTTGAGCAATTTGAACATTCGAAAACTTTAGAGCCAGAGACAAGGCCACCAACTAATTAAACAATGCATTATGCAAAAATCCTACATTTCTATCGCCTCAATTACCTGATACGTACAAGTCCAACGTTAAGGCCTGTGTTGTAGGAACCATCGACAGTTACAGTAACTTCAACAATTTATAGCACAAGCAATAACCACTCTCGGGACAAATTACACTATCACTACTAAAAATTTGCTACATGCTTAACTTTAATTATAACCTTTACATAGAATTTTGACTCAACCCCGTTAGACCTTTAAAATATTTTCTTGGTGGTCTTATGTCAAAGTGAATTTTCACTTCCAACTCTTATCGCTCAGTCACCTTCACAAATAATCTCAGCCAAATGCGCTCTCCAGATCTTAAGGAATGATCTTAAGCATCGATTATTCCAGTCATCAAAGGGGTCAGAAGACTCACTTTACTGAACAGAAGTTTAAATCTACATAGACTGCAGCAAGTAAGCACCAGAATTAGAGGTTAATATACTAGACTCCCCTCAGAACTAACAACCAGTATTTCAGTTACTTCATTTCTCATATCAACTTCTCCATCTTACTTCTGTTAACTAACCAATCAGTAACTACCATTCCTTTGATTTCATAGGACATTCCTCGTCTTTCAAGGAGTATTACAAGTCTTCCCAATCAAATGACATTTTGAGGTTAAAGAAATGGACAAAAGTTTATAGACATGTACATTATGCTGGTCTTCATACACGTAAACACTATCACACATCCAAAGTAATCAGATTAAAAAATTGAATAGGTAGAGTACAGCATCTACCGAGTTCTATTTGTCAGGGTAAAAGAATTTAGTGCGCTTCGAACCGTCACTGGACAGTCTACTACAAACTGTTCTTGCTGTCTGGGTAACCAAATTCAGGGCGCTTCGAATCCTCGCAGGATACTCAGTCTTAACGAAGAAGCGTTGCTTTCCATTGGTATTAGTGTCGATGTTACGGTCTGCTGCAGCTACACCAAGAGCCTGTGCATAAGAAAAGTAGTTTGTTTGGTTTCAGAACATACTAAAGGTTCCCATGACATAACCTACCTCAAGTGAAAATAGCCTGCTCAGTTAGTCCCAGCAGCTATTCTAAGGTTATTATCTTAATACTATATCGTATGAGTAAACTTTCCCATTAACAATCCCATGTATTAGTATTGTTACTTCAAACTGCCATCAAAAATCACATTAACAATCCCACATATTACTACCATTGTTCCTTCAAACTCCCAAAAGATAACAGGATAGAGAGTGCCATCCTTTAAGATATGGTTAATAAGGCACAAATCTTACACTGAAACAACTGCATCTGACTTTGGTGTTACATAAGTGTGAAAGGTGCCATGAAATGCAAACACTGACAACTTTCGTCCTTTAGTATCCAGTCTTACAGGAATTGAAACTGCACAATCCCAGGGGCCAAAAATTAAGTTGGGGAATTCAGAATGAGAAAGGGGTTCCCGAAGCAAGATTCGGCACTGGAGGAGAGGTGGATGAAGGTAGGGGTCAATGAAAATATGCAATGCAATCAGAAATGTCTATTTCCTAACATGAAAGCTTTGCTTGAGTAAGGGATGGGAGGGTGGGGATGTTGAACACGTTGACGGAACGACGTTAACAAGACCGCCCAAATTTGAGTTACAATTTACACTTAACCAACTTGTAAATATCTGACAAAGTCCACGACATGAGCATCTAAAAAATTCCTTAACATCCCAAGACCTAAGCCTCGTAGAAAATCGTTAAGATCCACCTATTACCTGTCTAGTTCCTATTTACTAGTGGGAATGAAATCCTTTAATGTCTCAGATCCAATTTACTAGTGGGAATGAAATCCTTTAATGTCTCAGATCCTATTTACTAGTGGGAATGAAATTCTAAGTTATAAACATGTCAAGAGTTCCCCTACCCTATTCTTAGCTGCACTAATATATTCAAATTAAAATCTCATTACCAAACAAAGGGCTCATGTACTTTAATAACCTCTGCTATTAATAACGTGCACTGTCAATTGTCTCACTAGGTCTGACTATCGCGTTTTTACCCCAGTATTCCCAGCATCCTTAAGATATAGACTTCAGTGTCTATTACCTTTATCTTAACCCCTGCATCTATATAAAATTACCCGTTCTTAACCCTTTTCTATATATTCAAGATCTATACCTCAAAGGTCTAACTCATTATGTCTAACTCAGATCTAATCAATCTAACTCAAGGTCTAACTTCTAACTTGGTTGGTTTGAAATACCTGTTGAGCATGGTGACAAAGTCACCATGCTTGTTTTTGAACTTCCTGTTGTGCATGGTGACTGACCAAGTCACCATGCACACTCGAAGTCCACCTTTGCCTGGCAGTGGCACCGCCACCCCGGCAAAGGTGGACTTGGGAAGTCGGCAAAGAAAAATTCACACGCAAAACTCAAATTCAAAACTCAATTCACCACGCAAAACTCAATTCACACGCAAAGCTCAATTCACACGCAAAACTCAATTCACACGCAAAAACTCAATTCACGCAAAACTCAACGCAAACTCAATTCACACGCAAAACTCAAGCTCAAAACTCACAAAACTCAATTCACACGCAAAACTCAATTCACACGCAAAACTCACTTTTGAAGCAAAACTCAATTACCCAAGAGCTTTAAAAATTGTTAGTGTTCAAAAACTTCAAAATTCCAAAATATGGGGCTTTACTAAACTTTACAATTCTAAAAGACGAAACTAGCTGATATTACAAGATCAAAACACATACGGCAAAAGTTTAAATTTCAGCTAGTTTAAATCCACTAAACTAAAAAAGTTAGATTTACTCTACAAACTTTCAAAAATTACCTTCCACCACACACACATTAAGCTTCCACACACATTAAGCTTCCACACACATTAAGCTTCCACACACATTAAGCTTCCACACACATTAAGCTAATGATCAAAAATAAAAATTACATACTCTAAAACAAAAATGTCTGAAGCTGAAACAAACCCTAAAATTCCTTGAAATGTTCAAAGCTCAAAAATAAAAATTACAACTTTAAAAAAAAATTTAAAATTATCAAAACTAAGGTTTTGAATCCCCAAAAATGAACCAAGTAAATTAAAACAAAATCTAAACTTAAAATCAAAATTCTCAAAATCAAGGTTTTGAATCCCAAAAAATGAACCAAATTAATTCAAACAAAGCTTCTCAAAATCAAGGTTTTGAATCCCAAAAAATGAACCAAATGAATTCAAACAAAGCCTAAACTTAAAATGAAAACTTAACGAGTTCTGATTCTGAAAAAAAATAAGCTAAAAAATGTTTAGGGGTTGCTAAAGTCACTACTAAAAAAGCAAGAAATACCAAACTCACCCATTAATCCTGTTTAGTCATAAGGTATCGGTACATCCAAGACAATTCAGTAACTCATTGTGGCACGCTTACTTGACATCCTGACCTGCAGTAAGAAAATACATATTATAGCCCAAAATGTTCTAGCAAGTGGAAAGAACCAATGACTGACTATTGGTTACAATCAGCTGGGCCATCTTATAAGTTTTAAAATACTAAGACAAGGAGCAGCAAGCAAGGCTTTATAAAAACTGATAAGCGTTATTACTAGTTAAATGCCACTTAAGCCTACAATAATTAAGGCCTATAATAAAGTTTAAATCAACTTAATATACCCCATATTAGGAAGGCTATGGTTGTCAAGTTAAGCCTCTAATCCTCAAGAAACTTTAAACCCTATTGCATCGAAGACTTGCTCGATTGCAGTATAAAGTTATAACTAAAAAATCCGTAGCACTGCATAAGACTGCTAGTATAAAACCAAAGTACATAGAATTACCACTCAAAGCAATCTAGTTCAGCTTAGTAATAAATAGGCTTCGAAACCAAGTAAATATCACGTCGACGCGTAATCTACAACAGCACTTAAAATACCAAACATTTGAACAGTTATTGTAGGAAATTACAACAAAAAATTCGAAAATACCCATATTTGAAGATAAAAAATAAAAACCGCAAACTGAAAACTTTCATACGACAACTAGTCTTTACTCAAGTACCACAATCTAAATATTTGAAAAATATAAAATGCAAATTTGGCAACAGTATCCACTCGCCAACCCAGCAAACCTTGAAGCACGCCTTCACGCCTAAAATCTATCAAAGTCTGTTCACAATACGACATATCTGAGAAACTGCTTAAGCTTCTTGAGAACTGAATGAATATTATTAACATAAGGCATGCAAGTGAAGCATATAGGCAATCTGAACCAAGAACAAATTGTAAGTCAGGCTAGAGAGCACTTGTACACTGCGAACCCCGCCTGAAGTGAAGACCACACAACAAAGCAAATTTAAAAAAAGAACTCTCCTATTCTGCAGGAGCTACGATACTGACGATAAAACAATTATAATAGAAGACGCACCTTACTTTGAAAACGGACAAGTGCCCGTCAGAGAATCACCCCTGTGGAAGACTATACATCACACCAAACAAATTGAAACGAAGAGAAACCAACGATCACCCAGTAAAGAACGGCCGAGATCCCGAACGCAAATAAACGTGGAAGTCGAGTTAGTATCAACGAAACCTGTCTTCCCAAGCCGGAGACTCTACAACACTGAAACAAGCTGTTCTTGAGGATAACAGCCAACGACCGCTGCAACTGCCTGTTTGTGGGCGTCACTTTATCGCCCTTTCGCCACCGAAGAAGTTTAAGGCGATGATCAGAAAATCGACAGAATTAATAATAATAATAATAATAATAATAATAATAATAATAATAATAATAATAATAATAATTGTTATTATTATTATTATTATTATTGAGAGTTGTTGGGTACTCTTCCTTTTTTAGCGAACTACCCCAATTTTGTATCAGCAGTTAGCCCATCTAAAATTATTATTATTATTATTATTATTATTATTATTATTATTATTATTATTATTATTATTATTGAGATTTGCCATTTACTCTTCCTTTTTAGCAAACTACCTGAATTATGCATGTTCGGTCTTTATCTGGAATTATTATTATTATTATTATTATTATTATTATTATTATTATTATTATTATTATTATTATTATTATTATAACAGTTGTTGCTGTTGTTTTCAGCAGTGCTTGGGCAAAAAACTTCATGAATATTACTTGTTACCAGCGTACTTAATTTAGTAAACTGTATTGTGTTCATCTTATCATTCATCTTATTGTTCATCGGATATTATCATTATTATTAGTTACTGTATCATGGCGCTGACATGGTCAAACAAAAAATAGTATAGAACACTTTTTATTAGGTGATCATAACTGGCAGCAATATGCAATTAATTTTTAATTATTATTATTGTAACAGGTGCGTAGGTTCGTCATCAACGGTGACCTTCAGCGATTAGGCCATATGATTTCAAGGCTTGCATGATAAATATATCCCAAAATTTTGGGAAATTGTGAAGGTAGGAGGACAAAGTGGCATTAAATAAATCATTTTATTGTTAATTAGCGGCTAATTCGAACAGTCAATGAAATGAAACCAGATGATATTTTCGATCGTCTGATACCATCCTGTTTCTCAAGATGAAAACTATTATCATCAGGATTATATATATATATATATATATATATATATATATATATATATATATATATATATATATATATATATATATATATATATACATATATATTGTGTATGTGTGCGTGTATTTGTGAGTGTGTGTGTGTGTGTGTGTGTGTAGAGGTGGAGCTCTAAAAAAATATGATCATGTGGATTTATATTATACTTAGATAATAGATAGATAGATATTAAGTCCCATCTTGATATCCAGCTGAGAGCCTGATTTTGATAAATTCACTACGACTCGGGAATAACTTAACTTACATCCAAGAGGAATTATGATTAAATCTTTCGACCAGTTCTCAAAGTAGGTATAAGTTGACATCGACTCTGCTGTACATGCCTGTCGAATTCAGGTTTGTCTTAGATATCAACATTTTCACCATGAAGACTGTAAAAGCGTGGCTAATTCCATTTTAGATTTAACATGTCTTCACAAACAGAAGACACACACATTACATTTAACACACACACACACACATTTTATATATATATATATATATATATATATATATATATATATATATATATACTGTATAATGTGTGTATAAAGAAAAAAAGTGAAAAGTGTAATGAAGCTGGATAAAATAAAAAAATGAAAATTACCATGAACCATCACAACTATAATTCGTTTCACTTAAAATGCAAATTCGTGTACAGGGTCTGGAAACAAGCACAGGCTTTGTTTTTTTTCCTACTTGATCAGTTATCATCACTTCCTCATCATGTATTGAACTGAAATAAAAATCCGAAAATTCGGATCACCACCTTTTGTGTAATGAGAGTAAGTTTTGAATTACAGCAATTTGCTGTTTCCCAAGACGAAGCTATCATTGGTTCGTTGTTTATGTCCGAACTGTTACAACGATAGTTTGCACGCCGGGTAACTTTCATTGCTTTCGTAACAACTGATGTTACTACCACAACCCAGTTAGAAAAAAAAAAGCTGTTTATCACAGATACGGCAGTAAACAAAAGCTGGCGAACAGGAAGTCTTGCAATTTCTGTGTAGTTCAGTTCAGTATAACCAAGTGAAGGGTAAAATATTAAAAATTCCGTATAAGCGAATACAGAAGGACATAAAAAAGTTCGTAGAATTGAATTTACAGAAGGACCTTTTAGTATATAAACATAATGCAGATTACAAAGGTGGGAAAATGTGTTATATACAGTATATTTGTGTGTGTATGCGTATGATGGGAATGTGACTGGGGAGGGATTTGGGGTTATTATTTATATTTACAATGCCTAGTTACTTAGGGGGTGGTTAATTATGTACATTATATTTACATAATGCAATTCCATTGTTTCTTGTTCTTGTGGGTGTGAAAAATTTATTGATTTCTTCTGAAGTATTCGGTTGGGGATTGTTATGGGAGTGACCTTGACCTTGTGTTCTTCCCCTCAGGCACTTGGTGGGGAGGCCTTGCCTTAACTCCTTCCGTTTGGACGTACAGCGTCGGCTTGGTTGTTATATACACAGCCTTTGTTATTGTTAGATCCCGACACGTGTTGCTTTTGCCATTTATTCTGGGGTTTTCTATCAGTTCTTGTAATGCTGGTTTCTTGTTGTTTCTCTGACTTTTTTCATGTTTTCTCACTTCTACATTCAATCTTCTTTTCAAAATCCTGGATAAGGAAAACCGATCTGGGTGTGGTCATAATCCACATGGGTGTTCATCTCCTTGGGCATAGAGCCACCAGCCGTTGGCTTTCCCCTCCCCAGGGCATAAACCTCATTGGTATTTCTTCCTCGGCTTAAGACGAGTATATTCATTCAGAAGGCTCTAGTGGTATGCAATGGTAAAATATTAAAGATTATATGGTGATTACGAAATCCATAGCTGTATATACATATGTAAATGTAACAATAACATGAGCTTTCGCATGTTTCCAAACATACTTCTTCATATATACAATGAATATTAAAATAGTCAAGATTAATTAAGCAGAAGTGAGATATCAATCTTAAAATGAACATTCAGTAGTTATAAGGTAATTCAAAGGTTGATTTGCTATGGATAGTTGCCTAACAACTATAAATTTTGTGACTGTCGATTCCATATCCTCAACGATCTCCGGTCAATAGTTTTTATCGTCGTGATTATCTTGTTCAGTAGTTAGGGGAAGTCCTACTCGGTCAGCATCGGTGCCCTGAGCATGACTTTTTTCTGTGACTTTTTTACCTGGATTCGTCAACAACTCTGCCATATTTCCACGTACTCGCCATAACCCATAAGAAAAACATTCTCTGACTCCCAGTTTTGTGAAATCCAGTCTCGTTCATTTTTACTCTATCAGAAACTTAGCAGGTTTGCTGACACATTTCCTAGGTAGTTTATAAAACACGCAGAGGTCTCTATTCAGAAATTCTATAAATTAAATATTTAAGTGAACGACATAACGCTCATAAGCCAGGACGCGGAATCATTATTTACAAAGGTTCCTGTAAACGACATCCTGAATTTCATAAGAAAAAAAATCAACTTACGAAGACCTATTCCCTTTGGACAGTAAAAAAAAAAAAAGTTAAATTAATCAAGCTCCGTGTAACCAACAACAGCCCTCTTTTAACTGGAAGGTTTACACAGATTTTAATGTGGGATAGGCAGCCTGCTATTCCTCTCTAAGCCAATGTCTGCATGTACAGTACTTTAATGACTCGATCCCAA